>NW_027140700.1:335000-337500 GCF_036365525.1 Heterodontus francisci | reverse complement strand
GGCACTGAGACTTATATATGCACACACACACACACACACACACACACACACCACAGCCCAGACACTGAGAATTATATATATATGCACACACACACACACACACACACTCACACACACACACCACAGCACAGACACTGAGACTTATATATATGCACACACACACACACACATCACAGCCCAGACACTGAGACTTATATATATGCACACACACACACACACACACACACACACACACCACAGCCCAGACACTGAGACTTATATATAAGAACACACACACACACACACACACACCTCAGCCCAGACACTGACTCTTATATATAAGAACACACACACACACACACACACACCACAGCCCAGACAATGAGACTTATATATATGCACACACACACACACACACACACACACACACGGACACACACACACACCACAGCCCAGACAATGAGATTATATATATGCACACACACACACACACACACACACACACACACACACACACACTCACACCACAGCCCAGACACTGAGACTTATATATATATATATGCACATACACACACACACACTCACACACACCACAGCCCAGACACTGAGACTTATATATAAGCACACACACACACACACACACACACACACACACACACACACACTCACACCACAGCCCAGACACTGAGCCTTCTATATAGGCACACACACACACACACACACACCACAGCCCAGACACTGAGACTTCCATATATGTGCATACACACAAACACACACACACACACACACACACACACACACCACAGCCCAGACACTGAGACTTATATATATGCACACACACACACACACACACACACACACACACACACACACACACCACAGCCCAGACACTGAGACTTATATATATGCACACACACACACACACACTCACACCACAGCCCAGACACTGAGCCTTCTATATAGGCACACACACACACACACACACACACCACAGCCCAGACACTGAGACTTCCATATATGTGCATACACACAAACACACACACACACACACACACACACACACACACCACAGCCCAGACACTGAGACTTATATATATGCACACACACACACACACACACACACCACAGCCCAGACACTGAGACTTATATATATGAACACACACATACTCACACACACACACACCACAGCCCAGACACTGAGACTTATATATATGCACACACACATACAAACACACACACACACAACACAGCCCAGACACTTAGACATATATATATATGCACATACACACACACACACACACACACACACACACACACACACACACACACACACACACACACACACACACACACCACAGCCCAGACACTGAGCCTTCTATATAGGCACACACACACACACACACACACACCACAGCCCAGACACTGAGACTTACATATATGTGCATACACACAAACACACACACACACACCACAGTCCAGATAATGAGACTTATATATATGCACGCACGCACACCACAGCCCAGACACTGATACTTATATAATTGCACGCACGCACACCACAGCCCAGACACTGAGACTTATATATATGCACAAACACATACACACACACACACACACACACACACACACAGACACAGACACACACACACACACACACACACACACACACCACAGTCCAGACACTGAGACTTATATATATGCACGCACACACACCACAGCCCAGACACTGAGAATTATATAATTGCACCCACGCACAACACAGTCCAGACACTGAGACTTATATATATGCACACACACACACACACACCACAGCCCAGACAGTGAGACATATATATATGCACACACACGCACACAAACACACCACAGCCCAGACACTGAGACTGACATAATTGCACGCACGCACACACCACAGCCCAGACACTGAGACTTATATATATGCACACACGCACACACTCACTCACACTACAGCCCAGACACTGAGACTTCTATATATGCACACACACACACACCACAACCCAGACACTGAGACTTATATAATTGCATGCACACACACTACAGCCCAGACACTGAGAACTATATATATGCACACACACACACACACTCACACTCACACACACACACACACACACACACCACAGCCCAGACACTGAGAATTATATATATGCACACACACACACCGACACACACACACAGACACTGAGAACTATATATATGCACACACACACAAACTCACAGACACTAAGAATTATATATATGCACACACACACACACAAACACACACACAGACACTGAGAATTATATATATGCACACACACACATACCACAGCCCAGACACTGAGACATATATATATGCACACACACACACACACACACACACACACCACAGCCCAAGACACTGAGAATTATATATATGCACACACACACACACACACACCACAGTACAGACACTGAGACTTATATATGTGCACACACACACACACACCACAGTACAGACACTGAGACTTATATATGCACACACACA
>NW_027140700.1:295000-322500 GCF_036365525.1 Heterodontus francisci | reverse complement strand
ACGCCTAGCTGTTCTTTGTGCAGTACTTCTGGCTGCTTTAAGTGCTGCGGATGTTAAATCGCTGGGGGCTTTCTTGTAGTTCAAAAGTGCAATGCGCTTAGCGGCTATGACAGGTTCCAGCTCTTCATTATGAGATTGAAACCAGTCTGCATTTCTCTTCGCACTTTTGCCGTAGGTGGTCAAAGCTGACTCATAGATGGCGTCTCTGATGTGGGCCCACTTGGTCTCAGCATCCCCTGTGGGAGTGTTTTGAAGGGCTGTTACAAGTGAATTTAGAAATTTTTTTAACAGCTGTGGGTGAGAAATTCTGCTCGTGTTGATGCGCGGGTGGCCCTTCTGCTTGGAATGATGCAACTTCTTTGGTCTGAGTCTAACCTTGCTGCACACCAGGGAGTGGTCGGTGTCGCAGTCCGCACTGTGGAAGCTGCGTGTGATTTGAACACTGTTTAAGGCGGCTCGCCTTGTGACAATGAGGTGTAGCTGGGGCCAACGACGTGATCTTGGGTGCCTCCATGAAACCTGGTGACAGGGTTTAGTGTGAAAGAACGAGTTGGTGATGCAGAGGTTATGATAGGTACACAACTCAAGCAGTCTCTGCCCGTTCTCATTCATCCTTCCAACGCCATAGCGCCCAAGGCAGGAGGGCCATGAGTCATGGTCGGCCCCAACCCTGGCATTAAAGTCCCCCAGCAGGAATAGGTGTTCGGTGTTGGGGATGCTGCTAATGATGTTATGGAGTTGTTCATAGAACTGGTCTTTAGCTTCAGGTGCGGAACAGAGTGTTGGAGCATAGATGCTGAGTAGGTGTACTGGACCAGAGGTGGTGAGCAGTCGGATGGACAGTATGCGTTCCGAGCCATTTGAGGGAGGCTCTATCATGCTGAGCAAGGAGTTTCTGATGGCGAAGCCCACTCCATGCTGTCTTGGTTCTTCAGGATCCCTGCCCTGCCAGAAGAAGGTGTAGTCTTGCTCTGCTAGAGAGCCACTCGCGGGGAGGCGAGTCTCCTGAAGTGCTGCAATGTCCACATTGAGTCTACTGAGCTCGTTGTTAATGATGGCGGTCTTCCGAGAATCGTTGATTTGTGTAAGGTCTTCCGACAGGCCAGGACACATAGTTCTGACGTTCCAGCTTGCAAAGCGAAGGGCTGGTACCTTCTTTCCTTTTTTCATGTTGTTTGGTGCGGTGTATCAGTCCACCTTTCGGGCAATGACCCTGAGCTCCAAGCACCCATTGAAGCAGGCAGACTGTGGCAGGACAGAACCTTATTGACCGGGGGCTGCCCGGTTTGAGGCGGGCGGTAGCTGTCCAGTGAGGTGCAATGACCTCTCCCACCGACAAAGGCAACCCGTGGCGCCCAGTTTCTACGCCAATTTATCTGGACTTATAACCCGTAACTGCTGCCTTCCGTGTTGTTTCAGTCGCTGTGAGGCAACTATGGAGTGACCTCTCCATGGCGCATGCCTGGGCAAATTTATGGAGGTTGAGAGTTGCCCAGTCGTCAAAACCCTCCTCTCGGCCTTTCTGGTGGGGTCCAAAGGAGTGCAGGACACGACGTTTGGCACCAGTATGGCTGCAGGAACTGCCGGAAACATGCCAAAGGTGACACATGACCGCCTACGGGGTTCCGCTCCGGATTTTCTGTTAGGGTTTACTCCCTTAGCCTTGATCTCTCCCGAGACGCCCACAAGGCAGTGGGGTTGTTGGGGCCCCTACACAGGTGTAGGATGGTGCCGGTGGGAGGAGGGGATGCAAGGGGGAGGGGTAGAGGGAGGAGGGGGGGGGTGTAGGGGAAGGGGGTGCGGGGTGAAGATGGTGCGAGGGGGGGCGGGCTGGGACGGGGTTGTGAGGGGGTGAGCTGAGAGGGTGGAGCAGGGAAGGGGACGGGGGTGAGGGGGGTGGAAGGGGGGTAAAGGGGGGGGAGGGGGGGTGGAATCTGGTGCAGGTAATACGCCATTTCCTCAGTGCCCACCATCGACGTCCGGAAAGCTCATCCACGTCCTTCGGGAGGTGAAGCATCATTTGGCAGACTTAGAGGTGATTACATTTGCTAAGGGTTTTTTTTGCAGTGGTTTAAATAAAGGCATGCAGCATTGCCGACAGTGCGCTGCAGATGCTCTCCGAGCCATCTCCCGCGGGCGCTTTGAAGTTGCGGCCGGGGGGGCCGTTCGTGGATGTTTTGGGTGTTCGGGGCACCTTTTCACAGGACTTCTCTCGGGTCCCGCAGCTCCTTCTTCACCTCAATGGACTTACCGTATGCCGTGGCTGCAGACACTCTGGACTGTGAAGACAGCAGGATCGGAGATTAAAGTATCGGCAGCTGTTCTCGTCAGTTTCATCCGGATCAATTTCATTGAGAAAACAAAGAGCAGGTGTGGCTGGGGGAGGGCAGTGGGCCCAGGTAACATACACTAAACTAACTGTTAACTTTTAGATAGGGCGAAAATGAACTGATTTAAAGAGCCAGGGGAATTTAAACAGTTTAAGAGGGCAGATTGGGGGAGAAAACGTTAGGGATGGGAGCAGATGGCCATGGATAGAGTTGAACAGCAAGGGAGCTTCCGAGGGAGCTTCCAGCCCTGGAGCCATCTTGAAAGCAAAAAACACATATACACACAACTAATGCACAAATAACACTTACACACACATTACTCTATTGGTCTACATCCACAGCTCCCTGTCTATACCTCTCATGATTTTGTACACCTCAATCAGGTCCCCCCTCAACCTCCGTCTTTCTAATGAAAATAATCCTTATCTACTCAACCTCTCTTCATAGCTAGCGCCCTCCATACCAGGCAACATCCTGGTGAACCTCCTCTGCACCCTCTCCAAAGCATCCACATCCTTTTGATAATGTGGCGACCAGAACTGTACGCAGTATTCCAAATGTGGCCGAACCAAAGTCCTATACAACTGTAACATGACCTGCCAACTCTTGTACTCAATGCCCCGTCCGATGAAGGAAAGCATGCCGTATGCCTTCTTGACCACTCTATTTACCTGCGTTGCCACCTTCAGGGAACAGTGGACCTGAACACCCAAATCTCTCTGGACATCAATTTTCCCCAGGACTTTTCCATTTACTGTATAGTTCACTCTTGAATTGGATCTTCCAAAATGCATCACCTCGCATTTGCCCTGATTGAACTCCATCTGCCATTTCTCTGCCCAACTCTCCAATCTATCTATATTCTGCTGTATTCTCTGACAGTCCCCTTCACTATCTGCTACTCCACCAATCTTAGTGTCGTCTGCAAATTTGCTAATCAGTCCACCTATACTTTCCTCCAAATCATTAATGTATATCACAAACAACAGTGGTCCCAGCACGGATCCCTGTGGAACACCACTGGTCACACGTCTCCATTTTGAGAAACTCCCTTCTACTGCTACTCTCTGTCTCCTGTTGCCCAGCCAGTTCTTTATCCATCTAGCTAGTACACCTTGGACCCCAAGCGCCTTCACTTTCTCCATCAGCCTGCCATGGGGAACCTTATCAAACGCCTTACTGAAGTCCATGTATATGACATCGACAGCCCTTCCCTCATCAATCAACTTTGTCACTTCCTCAAAGAATTCTATTAAGTTGGTAAGACATGACCTTCCCTGCACAAAACCATGTTGCCTATCACTGATAAGCCCATTTTCTTCCAAATGGGAATAGATCCTATCCCTCAGTATCTTCTCCAGCAGCTTCCCTACCACTGACGTCAGGCTCACCGGTCTATAATTACCTGGATTATCCCTGCTACCCTTCTTAAACAAGGGGACAACATTAGCAATTCTCCAGTCCTCCGGCTTCCCTACCACTCCAGCTGGTATTAATAGAGACCTGGATTGAATTGCCTCTTTCCTGGCGTATGAGTGGGACTCAGTACCACTCCATCTGGTAATAATAGAAATTTGGTTTCAATTGGCACTTTCCTGGTGTGTGCGTGTGACTCAGTCCCACTCCAGCTGGTATTACGAGGTGTGGATTGAATTGCCTCTTTCCTGGTGTGTGAGTGGGACTGAGTACCACTCCAGCTGTTATTTTTAGTGGTCTGCATTCAATCGGCTCTTTCCTGGTCTGTGAGTGGGACTCAGTACCACTCCCGCTGGTATTCATAGAGACCTGGATTTAATTGCCTCTTTCCTGGTGTGAGAGTGGGACTCGGTATTACTCCAGCTGGTATTTGTAGTGGCCTGTATCGAATTGGCTCTTCCCTGGCGTGTGAGTGGGGCTCAGTACCACTCCAGCTGGTATTAATAGAGACCTGGATTGAAATGCTTCTTTCCTGGTGTTTCAGTGAGACTCAGACCCAATCCAGCTGGTGTTAATAGAGGTCTGGATTGAATTGACTCTTTCCTGGTGTGTGAGTGGGACTCGGTGCAACTCAAGCTGGTTTTGATAGTGTTCAGGAATGAATTGTCTCTTTCCTCGTGTGTCAAAGGGGCTCAGTACCACTTCTGCAGGTATTAATAGAGGCCTAGATTGAATTTACTCTTTTCTGGTGTGTGAGTGGGACTCAGTGCAACTCCAGCTGTTATTGATAGTGTTCAGGAATGAATAGTCTCTTTCCTCGTGTCTCAAAGGGGCTCAGAACCACTTCTGTACTTATTAATAGAGGCCTGTATTGAATTGGCTCTTTCATGATGTGTGAGTGGGTCTGAGTAACAGTCCAGCTGGTATTAATATAGACCTGGATTTAATTGCCTCTTTCCTGGTGTGGGAGTGGGACTCAGTACCAGTCCAGCTGGTATTAATAGAGGACTTGTTTGAATTGGCTCCTTCCTGGTGAGTGACTGAAGCTCCGTACCACTCCAGCTGGTATTAATAGAGGTCTGCATTGAATTGCATCTTTCCTGGTGTGTGAACGGGACTCAGTACCACTCCAGCTGGTATTTATAGTAAACTGGTTTGAATTGGCTCTGTCCTGGTGTGAGAGTGGGACTCAGTCCCACTCACGCATGTATGAATAGAGGTCTGGATTGATTTGGCTCTTTCCTGGTATGTGAGTGAAGCTCAGTACCACTCCAGCTTGTATTAATAGAGGTCTGGATAGAATTGGCCATTTCCGGGTCTGTGAGTGGGACTCAGTACCACTCCAGCTGGTATTAATAGAGACCTGCATTGAATTGCCTCTTTGCTGTTGTGTAAGCGGGACTCAGTCCCACTCCAGCTGGTATTAAATTAGCCTGGATTGATTTTGCTCTTTCCTGATGTGCAAGTGAGACTCAGTACCTCTCCAGCTGGTATTCATCGAGCTCAGGATTGAATTGGCTAATTCCTGGTGTTTGAGTGGGGCTCAGTACAACTCCAGCTGGTATTAAGAGATCTGGATTGAATTGGCACTTTCCTGGTGTGTGAGAGGGGCTCAGTCCCACTCCAGCCAGTATTTATAGTGGCCTGTATTGAATTGGCTCTTTCATGATGTGTGAGTGGGTCCGAGTACCAATCCCGCTGGTATGAATAGAGACCTGGATTTAATTGCCTCTTTCCTGGTGTTAGAGTGGGGCTCAGTACCACTCCAGCTGGTATTAATAGAGACCTGGATTGAAATGCTTCTTTCCTGGTGTTTTAGTGAGGCTCAGACACAATCCAGCTGGTTTTAATACAAGCCTGGATTGAATTGGCTCTTTCCTGGTATGTGAGTGGGACTCAGTAACATTCCAGCTGGTATTAATAGAGGGCTGCATTGAATTGCCTCTTTCCTGGTGTGTGAGTGAGACTCAGTACCACTGCAGCTGCTATTAATAATGACCTGGATTGAATTGCCTCTTTCCTGGTGCGTGAGTGGGACTCAGTTCCAATCCGCCTGATATTAATAGAGGCCTGGTTTGAATTGACTCTTTCTTGTGTGTGAGTGGGACTCAGTTCCAATCCACCTGATATTAATAGAGGCCTGGTTTGAATTGACTCTTTCTTGTGTGTGAGTGGGACTCAGGTCCACTCCAGCTGGTATTAATCTAGGTCTGGATTGAATTGCCTCTTTTCTGGTGTGTGTGTGGGACTCAGTTCCACTCCAGCTGGTATTAATAGAGGCCTGGTTTGAATTGACTCTTTCCTGGTGTTTGTGTGGGACTCAGTTCCACTCCAGCCGGTATTAATAGAGGCCTGGTTTGAATTGACTCTTTCCTGGTGTGTGAGTGGGACTCAGGGCCACTCCAGCTGGTATTAATAGAGGCCTGGATTGAATTGCCTCTTTCCTGGTGTGTGAGTGGGTCTCGGTAACACTGCAGCTGGTATTTATAGAGGTGTGTATTGATATTGTTCTTCACTGGTGTGTGAGTGGGACTCAGTACCACTCCAGCTGGTATTATTCGAGGTCTGGATTGAATTGCCTCTTTCCTGGTGTGTGAGTGGGACTTAGTTCCAATCCGCCTGATATTAATAGAGGCCTGGTTTGAATTGACACTCTCTTGTGTGTGAGTGGGACTCAGGTCCACTCCAGCTGGTATTAATCGAGGTCTGGATTGAATTGCCTCTTTTCTGATGTGTGTGTGGGACTCAGTTCCACTCCAGCTGGTATTAATAGAGGCCTGGTTTGAATTGACTCTTTCCTGGTGTTTGTATGGGACTCAGTTCCACTCCAGCCGGTATTAATAGAGGCCTGGTTTGAATTGACTCTTTCCTGGTGTGTGAGTGGGACTCAGGGCCACTCCAGCTGGTATTAATAGAGGCCTGGATTGAATTGCCTCTTTCCTGGTGTGTGAGTGGGTCTCGGTAACACTGCAGCTGGTATTTATAGAGGTGTGTATTGATATTGTTCTTCACTGGTGTGTGAGTGGGACTCAGTACCACTCCAGCTGGTATTAATAGAAACCTGGATTGAATTGCCTCTTTCCTGGTGTCTCATTGGGTCTCGGTACCACTCCAGCTGGTGTTAATTGTGTTCTGGATTGAATTGGCGCTTTCCTGGTGTTTGAGTGGGGCTCAGTCCCACTCCAGCTGGTATTTATCGAGGCCTGGATTGAATTGCCTCTTTCCTGGTGTGTGACTGGGACTCTGTACCACTCCAGCTGGTATTAATAGAGGTCTGGATTGAATTTGCTCTTTCCTGGTGAGTGAGTGGGGCTCAGTACCACTCCAGCTGGTATTAATAGTGGTCTGGTTTGAATTGACTCTTTCCTGGTGAGTGAGTGGGACTCAGTACCACTCCAGCTGGTATTAATAGAGGTCTGGATTGAATTGCGTCTTTCCTGGTGTGTGAGTGGGACTCAGTGCCACTCCAGCTGGTATTAATAGAGGTCTGGATTGATTTGGCTCTTTCCTGGTGAGTCAGTGCGGCTCAGTACCACTCCAGCTGGTATCAAAAGAGGATTGGTTTGAATTGGCTCCTTCCTGGTGTGTGGGTGCGACTCAGTACCACTCCAGCTGGTATTAATAGAGGTCTGGATTGAATTGGCTCCTTCCTGGTGAGTCAGTGGGCTTCCGTACCACTCCAGCTGGAATCAAAAGAGGATTGGTTTGAATTGGCTCCTTCCTGGTGAGTCAGTGGGGATCAGTACCACTCCAGCAGGTATTAATAGAGTTCTGGATTGAATTGCCTCTTTCCTGGCGTGTGATTCGGACTCAGTGCCACTCCAGCTGGTTTTTATCGAGGCCTGGATTGAATTGCCTCTTTCCTGGTGTGTGAGTGGGACTCAGTACCACTTCAGCTGGTATTAATAGAGGTCTGGATTGATTTGGCGCTTTCCTGGTGTTTGAGTGGGACTCAGTACAACTCCAGCTGGTATTAATAGAGGTCTGGATTGATTTGGCTCTTTCCTGGTGTTTGAGTGGGACTCAGTACCACTCCAGCTGGTATTAATAGAGGTCTGGATTGATTTGGCGCTTTCCTGGTGTTTGAGTGGGACTCGGTACCACTCCAGCTGGTATTCATAGAGACCTGGATAGAATTGCCTCTTTGCTGGTGTGTGATCGGGACTCAGTACCACACCAGCTTTTACTCATAGAGGTCTGGATTGAATTGGCTCTTTCCTGGTGTGTGAGTGGGGCTCAGTACCACTCCAGCTGGTATCAATAGAGGTCTGGATTGAATTGGCTTCATCCTGGTGAGTGAGTGGGGCTCAGTTCCACTCCAGCTGGTATTAATAGAGGTCTGGATTGAATTGACTCTTTCCTGGTGTGTGATTGAGAGTCAGTTCCACTCCAGCTGGTATTAATAGAGGTCTGGATTGTATTGCCTCTTAGCTGGTGTGTGAGTGGGACTCAGTCCCACTCCAGCTGGTATGAACAGAGGTCTGGATTGAATTGTTTCTTTCCTGGTGTGTGCCTGGGGCTCAGTACCACTCCAGATGTTATGAAGACGTCTGGATTGAATTGCCTCTTTCCTGGTGTGTGAGTGGGACTCAGTTCCACTCCAACCGGTATTGAAAGAGGCTTGGATTGAATTGGCTCCTTCCTGGTGTGTGAGTGGGGATCAGTACCTCTCCAGCTGGTATTAATAGAGGTCTGGATTGAATTGGCTCCTTCCTGGTGAGTCAGTGGGGCTCAGTACCACTCCAGCTGGTTTCAAAAGAGGATTGGTTTGAATTGGCTCCTTCCTGGTGTGTGAGTGGGGATCAGTACCACTCCAGCTGGTAATAATAGAGATCTGGATTGAATTGCCTCTTTCCTGGTGTGTGAGTGGGGATCAGTACCTCTCCAGCTGGTATTAATAGAGGTCTGGATTGAATTGGCTTCTTCCTGGTGAGTGAGTGGGGATCAGTACCACTCCAGCTGGTATTAATTGAGAGATGGATTGAATTGCCTCTTTCCTGGCGTGTGATTCGGACTCAGTGCCACTCCAGCTGGTTTTTATCGAGGCCTGGATTGAATTGCCTCTTTCCTGGTGTGTGAGTGGGACTCACTGCCACTCCAGCTGGTATTCATAGAGGTCTGGATTGATTTGGCTCTTTCCTGGTGTTTGAGTGGGACTCAGTACCACTCCAGCTGATATTCATAGAGACCTGGATTGAATTGCCTCTTTGCAGGTGTGTGATAGGGACTCAGTACCACACCAGCTTGTACTCATAGAGGTCTGGATTGAATTGGCTCTTTCCTGGTGTGTGAGTGGGGCTCAGTACCACTCCAGCTGGTATTAACATAGGTCTGGATTGAATTGGCTCCATCCTGGTGAGTGAGTGGGGCTCAGTACCACTTCAGCTGGTATTAATGGAGGGCTGGATTGAATTGGCTCCTTCCTGGTGAGTGAGTGGGGCTCAGTACCACTCCAGCTGGTATTAATAGAGGTCTGGGTTGAATTGGCTCCATCCTGGTGAGTGAGTGGGGCTCAGTACCACTCCAGCTGGTATTAATAGAGGTCTGGGTTGAATTGGCTCCATCCTGGTGAGTGAGTGGGGCTCTGTACCACTCCAGCTGGTATTAATAGAGGTCTGGAATGAATTTTCTCTTTCCTGGTGTGTGAGTGGGGCTCAGTACCACTCCAGCTGGTATTAATAGAGGTCTGGTTTTAATTGGCTCCTTCCTGGTGAGTGAGTGGGGCTCAGTCCCACTCCAGCTGATATTCATAGAGACCTGGATTGAATTGCCTCTTTGCTGGTGTGTGATAGGGACTGAGTACCACACTAGCTTTTACTCATAGAGGTCTGGATTGAATTGGCTCTTTCCTGGTGAGTGAGTGGGGCTCAGTACCACTCCAGCTGGTATCAATAGAGGTCTGGATTGAATTGGCATCCTTCCTGGTGTGTGAGTGCGGCTCAGTACCACTCCAGCTGGTATTAATAGAGACCTGGATAGAATTGCCTCTTTGCTGGTGTGTGATAGGGACTCAGTACCACACCAGATTGTACTCATAGAGGTCTGGATTGAATTGACTCTTTCCTGGTGGGTGAGTGGGGCTCAGTACCACCCCAGCTGGTATTAATAGATTTCTGGATTGAATTGGCTTCATCCTGGTGAGTGAGTGGGGCTCAGTACGTCTCCAGCTGGTATTAATAGAGGTCTGGATTGAACTGGCTCTTTCCTGGTGTGTGAGTGGGGATCAGTACCTATCCAGCTGGTATTAATAGAGGGCTGGATTGAATTGGCTCTTTCCTGGTGTGTGAATGGGGATCAGTACCTCTCCAGCTGGTATTTATAGAGGTCTGGATTGAATTGGCTCCTTCCTGGTGAGTGAATGGGGCTCAGTACCACTCCAGCTGGTATTAATAGTCAACTGGATTGAATTGGCTCCTTCCTGTGTGTGAGTGGGACTCAGTACCACTCCAGCTGGTATTAATAGAGGTCTGGATTGAATTGACTCTTTCCTGGTGTGTGAGTGAGACTCAGTCCCACTCCAGCTGGTTTGAACAGAGGTCTGGATTGAATTGGCTCTTTCCTGGTGTGTGCTGGGGGCTCAGTACCACTCCAGCTGGTATGAAGACGTTTGGATTGAATTGCCTCTTTCCTGGTGTGTGAGTGGGACTCAGTTCCACTCCAGCTGGTATTGAAAGAGAATTGGATTGAATTGGCTCCTTCCTGGTGTGTGAGTGGGGATCAGTACCTCTCCAGCTGGTATTAATAGTGGTCTGGATTGAACTGGCTCTTTCCTGGTGTGTGAGTGGGGATCAGTACCTCTCCAGCTGGTATTAATAGAGGTCTGGATTGAATTAGCTCCTTCCTGGTGTGTGAGTGGGGATCAGTACCTCTCCAGCTGGTATTAATCGAGGTCTGGATTGAATTGGCTCCTTCCTGGTGAGTGAGTGGGAATCAGTATCACTCCAGCTGGTATTAATTGAGAGATGGATTGAATTGCCTCTTTCCTGGCGTGTGATTCGGACTCAGTGCCACTCCAGCTGGTTTTTATCGAGGCCTGGATTGAATTGCCTCTTTCCTGGTGTGTGAGTGGGACTCAGTGCCACTCCAGCTGGTATTCATAGAGGTCTGGATTGATTTGGCTCTTTCCTGGTGTTTGAGTGGGACTCAGTACCACTCCAGGTGATATTCATAGAGACCTGGATTGAATTGCCTCTTTGCTGGTGTGTGATAGTGACTCAGTACCACCCCAGCTTGTACTCATAGAGGTCTGGATTGAATTGGCTATTTCCTGGTGAGTGAGCGGGGCTCAGTACCACTCCAGCTGGCATTAACAGAGGTCTGGATTGAATTGGCTCCATCCTGGTGAGTGAATGGGGCTCAGTACCATTTCAGCTGGTATTAATAGAGGTCTGGATTGAATTGGCTCCTTCCTGGTGAGTGAGTGGGGCTCAGTACCACTCCAGCTGGTATTAATAGAGGTCTGGGTTGAATTGGCTCCATCCTGGTGAGTGAGTTGGGCTCAGTACCACTCCAGCTGGTATTAATAGAGGTCTGGGATGAATTGGCTCCATCCTGGTGAGTGAGTGGGGCTCTGTACCACTCCAGCTGGTATTAATAGAGGTCTGGAATGAATTTTCTCTTTCCTGGTGTTTGAGTGGGGCTCAGTACCACTCCAGCTGGTATTAATAGAGGTCTGGTTTTAATTGGCTCCTTCCTGGTGAGTGAATGGGGCTCAGTCCCACTCCAGCTGGTATTTATAGAGGTCTGGATTGAATTGGCATCCTTCCTGGTGTGTGAGTGCGGCTCCGTACCACTCTAGCTGGTATTAATAGAGGTCTGGATTGATTTGGCTCTTTCCTGGTGTTTGAGTGGGACTCAGTACCACTCCAGCTGGTATTCAAAGAGACCTGGATTGAATTGCCTCTTTGCTGGTGTGTGATAGGGGCTCAGTACCACTCCAGCTTTTACTCATAGAGGTCTGGATTGAATTGGCTCTTTCCTGGTGAGTGAGTGGGGCTCAGTACCACTCCAGCTGGTATCAATAGAGGTCTGGATTGAATTGGCATCCTTCCTGGTGTGTGTGTGCGGCTCAGTACCACTCCAGCTGGTATTAATAGAGACCTGGATAGAATTGCCTCTTTGCTGGTGTGTGATAGGGACTCAGTAGCACACCAGATTGTACTCATAGAGGTCTGGATTGAATTGACTCTTTCCTGGTGAGTGAGTGGGGCTCAGTGCCACCCCAGCTGGTATTAATAGATTTCTGGATTGAATTGGCTTCATCCTGGTGAGTCATTGGGGCTCAGTACCACTCCAGCTGATATTAATAGAGGTCTGGATTGAATTGGCTCCTTCCTGGCGTGTGATTCGGACTCAGTGCCACTCCAGCTGGTTTTTATCGAGGCCTGGATTGAATTGCCTCTTTCCTGGTGTGTGAGTGGGACTCAGTGCAACTCCAGCTGGTATTAATAGAGGTCTGGATTGATTTGGCTCTTTCCTGGTGTTTGAGTGGGATTCAGTACCACTCCAGCTGATATTAATAGTGGTCTGGATTGATTTGGCTCTTTCCTGGTGTGTGAGTGGGACTCAGTTCCACTCCAGCTGGTATTGAAAGAGGTTTGGATTGAATTGGCTCCTTCCTGGTGAGTCAGTGGGGCTCAGTACCACTCCAGCTGGTATCAAAAGAGGATTGGTTTGAATTGGCACCTTCCTGGTGTGTGAGTGGGGATCATTACCACTCCAGCTGGTATTAATAGAGTTCTTGATTGAATTGGCTCTTTCCTGGTGTGTGAGTGGGACTCAGTACCACTCCAGCTGGTATTAATAGAGGTCTGGATTGAATTGCCTCTTTCCCGGCGTGTGATTCGGACTCAGTGCCACTCCAGCTGGTTTTTATCGAGCCTGGATTGCATTGCCTCTTTCCTGGTGTGTGAGTGGGACTCAGTACCACTCCAGCTGGTATTCATAGAGACCTGGATAGAATTGCATCTTTGCTGGTGTGTGATAGGGACTCAATACCCCACCAGCTTGTACTCATAGAGGTCTGGATTGAATTGGCTCTTTCCTGGTGAGTGAGTGGGGCTCAGTACCACTCCAGCTTGTATTAATAGAGGTCTGGATTGAATTGGCTTGGCTTCATCCTGGTGAGTGAGTGGGGCTCAGTACCACTCCAGCTGGTATTAATAGAGGTCTGGATTGAATTGACTCTTTCCTGGTGTGTGAGTGAGAGTCAGTTCCACTCCAGCTGGTATTAATAGAGGTCTGGAGTGTATTGCCTCTTAGCTGGTGTGTGAGTGGGACTCAGTCCCACTCCAGCTGGTATGAACAGAGGTCTCGATTGAATTGTGTCTTTCCTGGTGTGTGCTTGGGGCTCAGTACCACTCCAGCTGGTATTAATAGAGGTCTGGATTGAATTGGCTCCTTCCTGGTGAGTCCGTGGGCCTCAGTACCACTCCAGCTGGTATCAAAAGAGGATTGGTTTGAATTGGCACCTTCCTGGTGTGTGAGTGGGGATCAGTACCACTCCAGCAGGTATTAATAGAGATCTGGATTGAATTGCCTCTTCCCTGGTGTGTGAGTGGGGATCTTTACCTCTCCAGCTGTTATTAATAGAGGTCTGGATTGAATTGGCTACTTCCTGGTGAGTCAGTGGGGATCAGTCCCACTCCAGCAGGTATTAATAGAGTTCTGAATTGAATTGGCTCTTTCCTGGTGTGTGAGTGGGACTCAGTACCACTCCAGCTGGTATTAATAGAGGTCTGGATTGAATTGCCTCTTTCCCGGCGTGTGATTCGGACTCAGTGCCACTCCAGCTGGTTTTTATCGAGCCTGGATTGCATTGCCTCTTTCCTGGTGTGTGAGTGGGACTCAGTACCACTCCAGCTGGTATTCATAGAGACCTGGATAGAATTGCCTCTTTGCTGGTGTGTGATAGGGACTCAGTACCCCACCAGCTTGTACTCATAGAGGTCTGGATTGAATTGGCTCTTTCCTGGTGAGTGAGTGGGGCTCAGTACCACTCCAGCTTGTATTAATAGAGGTCTGGATTGAATTGGCTTCATCCTGGTGAGTGAGTGGGGCTCAGTACCACTCCAGCTGGTATTAATAGAGGTCTGGATTGAATTGACTCTTTCCTGGTGTGTGAGTGAGAGTCAGTTCCACTCCAGCTGGTATTAATAGAGGTCTGGATTGTATTGCCTCTTAGCTGGTGTGTGAGTGGGACTCAGTCCCACTCCAGCTGGTATGAACAGAGGTCTCGATTGAATTGTTTCTTTCCTGGTGGGTGCTTGGGGCTCAGTACCACTCCAGCTGGTATGAAGACGTCTGGATTGAATTGGATGTTTCCTGGTGTGTGAGTGGGACTCAGTGCCACTCCAGCTGGTTTTTATCGAGGCCTGGATTGAATTGGATGTTTCCTGTTGTGTGAGTGGGACTCAGTGCCACTCCAGCTGGTATTAATAGAGGTCTGGATTGATTTGGCGCTTTCCTGGTGTTTGAGTGGGACTCAGTACCACTCCAGCTGGTATTAATAGAGGTCTGGATTGATTTGGCTCTTTCCTGGTGTTTGAGTGGGACTCAGTACCACTCGAGCTGGTATTCATAGAGACCTGGATAGAATTGCCTCTTTGCTGGTGTGTGATAGGGGCTCAGTACCACACCAGCTTGTACTCATAGAGGTCTGGATTGAATTGTCTCTTTCCTGGTGTGTGAGTGGGGCTCAGTACCACTCCAGCTGGTATTAATAGAGGTCTGGTTTGAATTGGCTCCTTCCTGGTGAGTGTGTGGGGCTCAGTCCCACTCCAGCTGGTATTAATAGAGGTCTATATTGAATTGGCTCCTTCCTGGTGTGTGAGTGGGGATCAGTACCTCTCCAGCTGGTATTAATAGAGGTCTGGATTGAATTGGCTCCTTCCTGGTGAGTCAGTGGGGCTCAGTACCACTCCAGCTGGTATCAAAAGAGGTTTGGTTTGAATTGGCTCCTTCCTGGTGTGTGAGTGGGGATCAGTACCAGTCCAGCTGGTATTAATAGAGGTCTGGGTTGAATTGGCCCCTTCCTGGTGAGTCAGTGGGGCTCAGTACCACTCCAGCTGGTATCAAAAGAGGGTTGGTTTGAATTGGCTCCTTCCTGGTGAGTGAGTGGGGCTCAGTACCACTTCAGCTGGTATTAATAGAGGTCTGGATTGAATTGGCTCCTTCCTGGTGATTGAGTGGTGCTCAGTACCACTCCAGCTGGTATTAATAGAGGTCTGGGTTGAATTGGCTGCATCCTGGTGAGTGAGTGGGACTCAGTACCTCTCCAGCTGGTATTAATAGAGTTCTGGATTGAATTGGCTCCATCCTGGTGAGTGAGTGGGGCTCAGTACCACACCAGCTTGTACTCATAGAGGTCTGGATTGAATTGGCTCTTTCCTGGTGTGTGAGTGGGGACTCCGTACAACTCCAGCTGGTATTAATAGAGGTCTTGATTGAATTTGCTCTTTCCTGGTGTGTCAGTGGGGCTCAGTACCACTCCAGCTGGTATTAATAGAGGTCTGGTTTGAATTGGCTCCTTCCTGGTGAGTGTGTGGGGCTCAGTCCCACTCCAGCTGGTATTAATAGAGGTCTGGATTGAATTGGCTCCTTCCTGGTGTGTGAGTGGGGATCAGTACCTCTCCAGCTGGTTTTACTAGAGGTCTGGATTGAATTGGCTCCTTCCTGGTGAGTCAGTTGGGCTCAGCACCACTCCAGCTGGTATCAAAAGAGGATTGGTTTGAATTGGCTCCTTCCTGGTGTGTGAGTGGGGATCAGTACCACTCCAGCTGGTATTAATAGAGATCTGGATTGAATTGCCTCTTTCCTGGTGTGTGGGTGGGGATCAGTACCTCTCCAGCTGGTATTAATAGAGGTCTGGATTGAATTGGCTACTTCCTGGTGAGTGAGTGGGGATCAGTACCACTCCAGCTCATATTAGTAGAGAGATGGATTGAATTGCCTCTTTCCTGGCGTGTGATTCGGACTCAGTGCCACTCCAGCTGGTTTTTATCGAGGCCTGGATTGAATTGCCTCTTTCCTGGTGTTTGAGTGGGACTCAGTACCACTCCAGCTGTTATTCATAGAGACCTGGATTGAATTGCCTCTTTGCTGGTGTGTGATAGGGACTCAGTACCACACCAGCATGTACTCATAGAGGTCTGGATTGATTTGGCTCCTTCCTGGTGAGTGTGTGGGCTCAGTCCCACTCCAGCTGGTATTAATAGAGGTCTGGATTGAATTGGCTCCTTCCTGGTGTGTGAGTGGGGATCAGTACCTCTCCAGCTGGTTTTAATAGAGGTCTGGATTGAATTGGCTCCTTCCTGGTGAGTCAGTTGGGCTCAGCACCACTCCAGCTGGTATCAAAAGAGGATTGGTTTGAATTGGCTCCTTCCTGGTGTGTGAGTGGGGATTAGTACCACTCCAGCTGGTATTAATAGAGATCTGGATTGAATTGCCTCTTTCCTGGTGTGTGAGTGGGGATCAGTACCTCTCCAGCTGGTATTAATAGAGGTCTGGATTGAATTGGCTACTTCCTGGTGAGTGAGTGGGGATCAGTACCACTCCAGCTCATATTAGTAGAGAGATGGATTGAATTGCCTCTTTCCTGGCGTGTGATTCGGACTCAGTGCCACTCCAGCTGGTTTTTATCGAGGCCTGGATTGAATTGCCTCTTTCCTGGTGTTTGAGTGGGACTCAGTACCACTCCAGCTGTTATTCATAGAGACCTGGATTGAATTGCCTCTTTGCTGGTGTGTGATAGGGACTCAGTACCACACCAGCATGTACTCATAGAGGTCTGGGTTGATTTGGCTCTTTCCTGGTGAGTGAGTGGGGCTCAGTTCCACTCCAGCTGGTATTAATAGAGGTCTGGATTGAATTGGCTCCATCCTTGTGAGTGAGTGGGGGTCAGTACCACTTCAGCTGGTATTAATAGAGGTCTGGATTGAATTGGCTCCTTCCTGGTGAGTCAGTGGGGCTCAGTACCACTCCAGCTGGTATCAAAAGAGGATTGGTTTGAATTGGCTCCTTCCTGGTGTGTGAGTGGGGATCAGTACCACTCCAGCTGGTATTAATAGAGGTCTGGGTTGAATTGGCCCCTTCCTGGTGAGTCAGTGGGGCTCAGTACCACTCCAGCTGGTATCAAAAGAGGATTGGTTTGAATTGGCTCCTTCCTGGTGAGTGAGTGGGGCTCAGTACCACTTCAGCTGGTATTAATAGAGGTCTGGATTGAATTGGCTCTTTCCTGGTGTGTGAGTGGGACTCAGTACCACTCCAGCTGGTATTAATAGAGGTCTGGATTGAATTGCCTGTTTCCCGGCGTGTGATTCGGACTCAGTGCCACTCCAGCTGGTTTTTATCGAGCCTTGATTGCATTGCCTCTTTCCTGGTGTGTGAGTGGGACTCAGTACCACTCCAGCTGGTATTCATAGAGACCTGGATAGAATTGCCTCTTTGCTGGTGTGTGATAGGGACTCAGTACCCCACCAGCTTGTACTCATAGAGGTCTGGATTGAATTGGCTCTTTCCTGGTGAGTGAGTGGGGCTCAGTACCACTCCAGCTTGTATTAATAGAGGTCTGGATTGAATTGGCTTCATCCTGGTGAGTGAGTGGGGCTCAGTACCACTCCAGCTGGTATTAATAGAGGTCTGGATTGAATTGACTCTTTCCTGGTGTGTGAGTGAGAGTCAGTTCCACTCCAGCTGGGATGAATAGAGGTCTGGTTTGTATTGCCTCTTAGCTGGTGTGTGAGAGGGACTCAGTCCCACTCCAACTGGTATGAACAGAGGTCTCGATTGAATTGTTTCTTTCCTGGTGTGTGCTTGGGGCTCAGTACCACTCCAGCTGGTATTAATAGAGGTCTGGATTGAATTGGCTCCTTCCTGGTGAGTCCGTGGGCCTCAGTACCACTCCAGCTGGTATCAAAAGAGGATTGGTTTGAATTGGCTCCTTCCTGGTGTGTGAGTGGGGATCAGTACCACTCCAGCAGGTATTAATAGAGATCTGGATTGAATTGCCTCTTCCCTGGTGTGTGAGTGGGGATCTTTACCTCTCCAGCTGTTATTAATAGAGGTCTGGATTGAATTGGCTACTTCCTGGTGAGTCAGTGGGGATCAGTCCCACTCCAGCAGGTATTAATAGAGTTCTGAATTGAATTGGCTCTTTCCTGGTGTGTGAGTGGGACTCAGTACCACTCCAGCTGGTATTAATAGAGGTCTGGATTGAATTGCCTCTTTCCCGGCGTGTGATTCGGACTCAGTGCCACTCCAGCTGGTTTTTATCGAGCCTGGATTGCATTGCCTCTTTCCTGGTGTGTGAGTGGGACTCAGTACCACTCCAGCTGGTATTCATAGAGACTTGGATAGAATTGCCTCTTTGCTGGTGTGTGATAGGGACTCAGTACCCCACCAGCTTGTACTCATAGAGGTCTGGATTGAATTGGCTCTTTCCTGGTGAGTGAGTGGGGCTCAGTACCACTCCAGCTTGTATTAATAGAGGTCTGGATTGAATTGGCTTCATCCTGGTGAGTGAGTGGGGCTCAGTACCACTCCAGCTGGTATTAATAGAGGTCTGGATTGAATTGACTCTTTCCTGGTGTGTGAGTGAGAGTCAGTTCCACTCCAGCTGGTATTAATAGAGGTCTGGATTGTATTGCCTCTTAGCTGGTGTGTGAGAGGGACTCAGTCCCACTCCAACTGGTATGAACAGAGGTCTCGATTGAATTGTTTCTTTCCTGGTGTGTGCTTGGGGCTCAGTACCACTCCAGCTGGTATTAATAGAGGTCTGGATTGAATTGGATGTTTCCTGGTGAGTCCGTGGGCCTCAGTACCACTCCAGCTGGTATCAAAAGAGGATTGGTTTGAATTGGCTCCTTCCTGGTGTGTGAGTGGGGATCAGTACCACTCCAGCAGGTATTAATAGAGATCTGGATTGAATTGCCTCTTCCCTGGTGTGTGAGTGGGGATCTTTACCTCTCCAGCTGTTATGAATAGAGGTCTGGATTGAATTGGCTACTTCCTGGTGAGTCAGTGGGGATCAGTCCCACTCCAGCAGGTATTAATAGCTTTCTGAATTGAATTGGCTCTTTCCTGGTGTGTGAGTGGGACTCATTACCACTCCAGCTGGTATTAATAGAGGTCTGGATTGAATTGCCTCTTTCCCGGCGTGTGATTCGGACTCAGTGCCACTCCAGCTGGTTTTTATCGAGCCTGGATTGCATTGCCTCTTTCCTGGTGTGTGAGTGGGACTCAGTACCACTCCAGCTGGTATTCATAGAGACTTGGATAGAATTGCCTCTTTGCTGGTGTGTGATAGGGACTCAGTACCCCACCAGCTTGTACTCATAGAGGTCTGGATTGAATTGGCTCTTTCCTGGTGAGTGAGTGGGGCTCAGTACCACTCCAGCTTGTATTAATAGAGGTCTGGATTGAATTGGCTTCATCCTGGTGAGTGAGTGGGGCTCAGTACCACTCCAGCTGGTATTAATAGAGGTCTGGATTGAATTGACTCTTTCCTGGTGTGTGAGTGAGAGTCAGTTCCACTCCAGCTGGTATTAATAGAGGTCTGGATTGTATTGCCTCTTAGCTGGTGTGTGAGCGGGACTCAGTCCCACTCCAGCTGGTATGAACAGAGGTCTCGATTGAATTGTTTCTTTCCTGGTGGGTGCTTGGGGCTCAGTACCACTCCAGCTGGTATGAAGACGTCTGGATTGAATTGGATGTTTCCTGGTGTGTGAGTGGGACTCAGTGCCACTCCAGCTGGTTTTTATCGAGGCCTGGATTGAATTGGATGTTTCCTGGTGTGTGAGTGGGACTCAGTGCCACTCCAGCTGGTATTAATAGAGGTCTGGATTGATTTGGCGCTTTCCTGGTGTTTGAGTGGGACTCAGTACCACTCCAGCTGGTATTAATAGAGGTCTGGATTGATTTGGCTCTTTCCTGGTGTTTGAGTGGGACTCAGTACCACTCGAGCTGGTATTCATAGAGACCTGGATAGAATTGCCTCTTTGCTGGTGTGTGATAGGGGCTCAGTACCACACCAGCTTGTACTCATAGAGGTCTGGATTGAATTGTCTCTTTCCTGGTGTGTGAGTGGGGCTCAGTACCACTCCAGCTGGTATTAATAGAGGTCTGGTTTGAATTGGCTCCTTTCTGGTGAGTGTGTGGGGCTCAGTCCCACTCCAGCTGGTATTAATAGAGGTCTATATTGAATTGGCTCCTTCCTGGTGTGTGAGTGGGGATCAGTACCTCTCCAGCTGGTATTAATAGAGGTCTGGATTGAATTGGCTCCTTCCTGGTGAGTCAGTGGGGCTCAGTAACACTCCAGCTGGTATCAAAAGAGGTTTGGTTTGAATTGGCTCCTTCCTGGTGTGTGAGTGGGGATCAGTACCAGTCCAGCTGGTATTAATAGAGGTCTGGGTTGAATTGGCTCCTTCCTGGTGATTGAGTGGTGCTCAGTACCACTCCAGCTGGTATTAATAGAGGTCTGGGTTGAATTGGCTGCACCCTGGTGAGTGAGTGGGACTCAGTACCTCTCCAGCTGGTATTAATAGAGTTCTGGATTGAATTGGCTCCATCCTGGTGAGTGAGTGGGGCTCAGTACCACACCAGCTTGTACTCATAGAGGTCTGGATTGAATTGGCTCTTTCCTGGTGTGTGAGTGGGGACTCTGTACAACTCCAGCTGGTATTAATAGAGGTCTTGATTGAATTTGCTCTTTCCTGGTGTGTCAGTGGGGCTCAGTACCACTCCAGCTGGTATTAATAGAGGTCTGGTTTGAATTGGCTCCTTCCTGGTGAGTGTGTGGGGCTCAGTCCCACTCCAGCTGGTATTAATAGAGGTCTGGATTGAATTGGCTCCTTCCTGGTGTGTGAGTGGGGATCAGTACCTCTCCAGCCGGTTTTAATAGAGGTCTGGATTGAATTGGCTCCTTCCTGGTGAGTCAGTTGGGCTCAGCACCACTCCAGCTGGTATCAAAAGAGGATTGGTTTGAATTGGCTCCTTCCTGGTGTGTGAGTGGGGATCAGTACCACTCCAGCTGGTATTAATAGAGATCTGGATTGAATTGCCTCTTTCCTGGTGTGTGGGTGGGGATCAGTACCTCTCCAGCTGGTATTAATAGAGGTCTGGATTGAATTGGCTACTTCCTGGTGAGTGAGTGGGGATCAGTACCACTCCAGCTCATATTAGTAGAGAGATGGATTGAATTGCCTCTTTCCTGGCGTGTGATTCGGACTCAGTGCCACTCCAGCTGGTTTTTATCGAGGCCTGGATTGAATTGCCTCTTTCCTGGTGTTTGAGTGGGACTCAGTACCACTCCAGCTGTTATTCATAGAGACCTGGATTGAATTGCCTCTTTGCTGGTGTGTGAGAGGGACTCAGTACCACACCAGCATGTACTCATAGAGGTCTGGATTGATTTGGCTCCTTCCTGGTGAGTGTGTGGGGCTCAGTCCCACTCCAGCTGGTATTAATAGAGGTCTGGATTGAATTGGCTCCTTCCTGGTGTGTGAGTGGGGATCAGTACCTCTCCAGCTGGTTTTAATAGAGGTCCGGATTGAATTGGCTCCTTCCTGGTGAGTCAGTTGGGCTCAGCACCACTCCAGCTGGTATTAATAGAGGTCTGGGTTGAATTGGCTGCATCCTGGTGAGTGAGTGGGACTCAGTACCTCTCCAGCTGGTATTAATAGAGTTCTGGATTGAATTGGCTCCATCCTGGTGAGTGAGTGGGGCTCAGTACCACACCAGCTTGTACTCATAGAGGTCTGGATTGAATTGGCTCTTTCCTGGTGTGTGAGTGGGGACTCTGTACAACTCCAGCTGGTATTAATAGAGGTCTGGATAGAATTTGCTCTTTCCTGGTGTGTCAGTGGGGCTCAGTACCACTCCAGCTGGTATTAATAGAAATCTGGTTTGAATTGGCTCCTTCCTGGTGAGTGTGTGGGGCTCAGTCCCACTCCAGCTGGTATTAATAGAGGTCTGGATTGAATTGGCTCCTTCCTGGTGTGTTAGTGGGGATCAGTACCTCTCCAGCTGGTTTTAATAGAGGTCTGGATTGAATGGGCTCCTTCCTGGTGAGTCAATGTGGCTCAACACCACTCCAGCTGGTATCAAAAGAGGATTGGTTTGAATTGGCTCCTTCCTGGTGTGTGAGTGGGGATCAGTACCACTCCAGCTGGTATTAATAGAGATCTGGATTGAATTGCCTCTTTCCTGGTGTGTGAGTGGGGATCAGTACCTCTCCAGCTGGTATTAATAGAGGTCTGGATTGAATTGGCTACTTCCTGGTGAGTGAGTGGGGATCAGTACCACTCCAGCTCATATTAGTAGAGAGATGGATTGAATTGCCTCTTTCCTGGCGTGTGATTCGGACTCAGTGCCACTCCAGCTGGTTTTTATCGAGGCCTGGATTGAATTGCCTCTTTCCTGGTGTTTGAGTGGGACTCAGTACCACTCCAGCTGTTATTCATAGAGACCTGGATTGAATTGCCTCTTTGCTGGTGTGTGATAGGGACACAGTACCACACCAGCATGTACTCATAGAGGTCTGGATTGATTTGGCTCTTTCCTGGTGAGTGAGTGGGGCTCAGTACCACTCCAGCTGGTATTAATAGAGGTCTGGGTTGAATTGGCTGCATCCTGGTGAGGGAGTGGGGCTCAGTACCACTCCAGCTGGTATTAATAGAGTTCTGGATTGAATTGGCTCCATCCTGGTGAGTGAGTGGGGCTCAGTACCACACCAGCTTGTACTCATAGAGGTCTGGATTGAATTGCCTCTTTCCTGGTGTGTGAGTGGGACTCAGTGCTGCTCCAGCTGGTATTAATAGAGGTCTGGATTGATTTGGCTCTTTCCTGGTGTTTGAGTGCGTCTCAGTACCACTCCAGCTGGTATTCATAGAGACCTGGATTGAATTGCCTCTTTGCTGGTGTGTGATAGGGACTCAGTACCACACCAGCATGTACTCATAGAGGTCTGGATTGATTTGGCTCTTTCCTGGTGAGTGAGTGGGGCTCAGTACCACTCCAGCTGGTATTAATAGAGGTCTGGATTGAATTGGCTCCATCCTGGTGAGTGAGTGGGGCTCAGTACCACTTCAGCTGGTATTAATAGAGGTCTGGATTGATTTGGCTCTTTCCTGGTGTTTGAGTGGGACTCAGTACCACTCGAGCTGTTATTCATAGAGACCTGGATAGAATTGCCTCTTTGCTGGTGTGTGATAGGGGCTCAGTACCACACCAGCTTGTACTCATAGAGGTCTGGATTGAATTGTCTCTTTCCTGGTGTGTGAGTGGGGCTCAGTACCACTCCAGCTGGTATTAATAGAGGTCTGGTTTGAATTGGCTCCTTCCTGGTGAGTTAGTGGGGCTCAGTACCACACCAGCTTGTACTCATAGAGGTCTGGATTGAATTGTCTCTTTCCTGGTGTGTGAGTGGGGCTCAGTACCACTCCAGCTGGTATTAATAGAGGTCTGGTTTGAATTGGCTCCTTCCTGGTGAGTGTGTGGGGCTCAGTCCCACTCCAGCTGGTATTAATAGAGGTCTATATTGAATTGGCTCCTTCCTGGTGTGTGAGTGGGGATCAATACCTCTCCAGCTGGTATTAATAGAGGTCTGGATTGAATTGGCTCCTTCCTGGTGAGTCAGTGGGGCTCAGTACCACTCCAGCTGGTATCAAAAGAGGTTTGGTTTGAATTGGCTCCTTCCTGGTGTGTGAGTGGGGATCAGTACCACTCCAGCTGGTATTAATAGAGGTCTGGGTTGAATTGGCCCCTTCCTGGTGAGTCAGTGGGGCTCAGTACCACTCCAGCTGGTATCAAAAGAGGGTTGGTTTGAATTGGCTCCTTCCTGGTGAGTGAGTGGGCCTCAGTACCACTTCAGCTGGTATTAATAGAGGTCTGGATTGAATTGGCTCCTTCCTGGTGATTGAGTGGTGCTCAGTACCACTCCAGCTGGTATTAATAGAGGTCTGGGTTGAATTGGCTGCATCCTGGTGAGTGAGTGGGACTCAGTACCTCTCCAGCTGGTATTAATAGAGTTCTGGATTGAATTGGCTCCATCCTGTTGAGTGAGTGGGGCTCAGTACCACACCAGCTTGTACTCATAGAGGTCTGGATTGAATTGGCTCTTTCCCGGTGTGTGAGTGGGTTCTCTGTACAACTCCAGCTGGTATTAATAGAGGTCTTGATTGAATTTGCTCTTTCCTGGTGTGTCAGTGGGGCTCAGTACCACTCCAGCTGGTATTAATAGAGGTCTGGTTTGAATTGGCTCCTTCCTGGTGAGTGTGTGGGGCTCAGTCCCACTCCAGCTGGTATTAATAGAGGTCTGGATTGAATTGGCTCCTTCCTGGTGTGTGAGTGGGGATCAGTACCTCTCCAGCTGGTTTTACTAGAGGTCTGGATTGAATTGGCTCCTTCCTGGTGAGTCAGTTGGGCTCAGCACCACTCCAGCTGGTATCAAAAGAGGATTGGTTTGAATTGGCTCCTTCCTGGTGTGTGAGTGGGGATCAGTACCACTCCAGCTGGTATTAATAGAGATCTGGATTGAATTGCCTCTTTCCTGGTGTGTGAGTGGGGATCAGTACCTCTCCAGCTGGTATCAATAGAGGTCTGGATTGAATTGGCTACTTCCTGGTGAGTGAGTGGGGATCAGTACCACTCCATCTCATCTTAGTAGAGAGATGGATTGAATTGCCTCTTTCCTGGCGTGTGATTCGGACTCAGTGCCACTCCAGCTGGTTTTTATCGAGGCCTGGATTGAATTGCCTCTTTCCTGGTGTTTGAGTGGGACTCAGTACCACTCCAGCTGTTATTCATAGAGACCTGGATTGAATTGCCTCTTTGCTGGTGTGTGATAGGGACTCAGTACCACACCAGCATGTACTCATAGAGGTCTGGATTGATTTGGCTCTTTCCTGGTGAGTGAGTGGGGCTCAGTTCCACTCTAGCTGGTATTAATAGAGGTCTGGATTGAATTGGCTCCATCCTGGTGAGTGAGTGGGGCTCAGTACCACTTCAGCTGGTATTAATAGAGGTCTGGATTGAATTGGCTCCTTCCTGGTGAGTCAGTGGGGCTCAGTACCACTCCAGCTGGTATCAAAAGAGGATTGCTTTGAATTGGCTCCTTCCTGGTGTGTGAGTGGGGATCAGTACCACTCCAGCTGGTATTAATAGAGGTCTGGGTTGAATTGGCCCCTTCCTGGTGAGACAGTGGGGCTCAGTACCACTCCAGCTGGTATCAAAAGAGGATTGGTTTGAATTGGCTCCTTCCTGGTGAGTGAGTGGGGATCAGTACCTCTCCAGCTGGTATTAATAGAGGTCTGGATTGAATTGACTCCTTCCTGGTGAGTGAGTGGTGCTCAGTACCACTCCAGCTGGTATTAATAGAGGTCTGGGTTGAATTGGCTGCATCCTGGTGAGTGAGTGGGACTCAGTACCTCTCCAGCTGGTATTAATAGAGTTCTGGATTGAATTGGCTCCATCCTGGTGAGTGAGTGGGGCTCAGTACCACACCAGCTTGTACTCATAGAGGTCTGGATTGAATTGGCTCTTTCCTGGTGTGTGAGTGGGGACTCTGTACAACTCCAGCTGGTATTAATAGAGGTCTGGATTGAATTTGCTCTTTCCTGGTGTGTCAGTGGGGCTCAGTACCACTCCAGCTGGTATTAATAGAAATCTGGTTTGAATTGGCTCCTTCCTGGTGAGTGTGTGGGGCTCAGTCCCACTCCAGCTGGTATTAATAGAGGTCTGGATTGAATTGGCTCCTTCCTGGTGTGTTAGTGGGGAGCAGTACCTCTCCAGCTGGTTTTAATAGAGGTCTGGATTGAATTGGCTCCTTCCTGGTGAGTCAATGGGGCTCAACACCACTCCAGCTGGTATCAAAAGAGGATTGGTTTGAATTGGCTCCTTCCTGGTGTGTGAGTGGGGATCAGTACCACTCCAGCTGGTATTAATAGAGATCTGGATTGAATTGCCTCTTTCCTGGTGAGTGAGTGGGGCTCAGTACCACTTCAGCTGGTATTAATAGAGGTCTGGATTGAATTGGCTCCTTCCTGGTGATTGATTGGTGCTCAGTACCACTCCAGCTGGTATTAATAGAGGTCTGGGTTGAATTGGCTGCATCCTGGCGAGTGAGTGGGACTCAGTACCTCTCCAGCTGGTATTAATAGAGTTCTGGATTGAATTGGCTCCATCCTGGTGAGTGAGTGGGGCTCAGTACCACACCAGCTTGTACTCATAGAGGTCTGGATTGAATTGGCTCTTTCCTGGTGTGTGAGTGGGGACTCTGTACAACTCCAGCTGGTATTAATAGAGGTCTTGATTGAATTTGCTCTTTCCTGGTGTGTCAGTGGGGCTCAGTACCACTCCAGCTGGTATTAATAGAGGTCTGGTTTGAATTGGCTCCTTCCTGGTTAGTGTGTGGGGCTCAGTCCCACTCCAGCTGGTATTAATAGAGGTCTGGATTGAATTGGCTCCTTCCTGGTGTGTGAGTGGGGATCAGTAACTCTCCAGCTGGTTTTAATAGAGGTCTGGATTGAATTGGCTCCTTCCTGGTGAGTCAGTTGGGCTCAGCACCACTCCAGCTGGTATCAAAAGAGGATTGGTTTGAATTGGCTCCTTCCTGGTGTGTGAGTGGGGATCAGTACCACTCCAGCTGGTATTAATAGAGATCTGGATTGAATTGCCTCTTTCCTGGTGTGTGAGTGGGGATCAGTACCTCTCCAGCTGGTATTAATAGAGGTCTGGATTGAATTGGCTACTTCCTGGTGAGTGAGTGGGGATCAGTACCACTCCAGCTCATATTAGTAGAGAGATGGATTGAATTGCCTCTTTCCTGGCGTGTGATTCGGACTCAGTGCCACTCCAGCTGGTTTTTATCGAGGCCTGGATTGAATTGCCTCTTTCCTGGTGTTTGAGTGGGACTCAGTACCACTCCAGCTGTTATTCATAGAGACCTGGATTGAATTGCCTCTTTGCTGGTGTGTGATAGGGACTCAGTACCACACCAGCATGTACTCATAGAGGTCTGGATTGATTTGGCTCTTTCCTTGTGAGTGAGTGGGGCTCAGTTCCACTCCAGCTGGTATTAATAGAAATCTGGTTTGAACTGGCTCCTTCCTGGTGAGTGTGTGGGGCTCAGTCCCACTCCAGCTGGTATTAATAGAGGTCTGGATTGAATTGGCTCCTTCCTGGTGTGTTAGTGGGGATCAGTACCTCTCCAGCTGGTTTTAATAGAGGTCTGGATTGAATTGGCTCCTTCCTGGTGAGTCAATGGGGCTCAACACCACTCCAGCTGGTATCAAAAGAGGATTGGTTTGAATTGGCTCCTTCCTGGTGTGTGAGTGGGGATCAGTACCACTCCAGCTGGTATTAATAGAGATCTGGATTGAATTGCCTCTTTCCTGGTGTGTGAGTGGGGATCAGTACCTCTCCAGCTGGTATTAATAGAGGTCTGGATTGAATTGGCTACTTCCTGGTGAGTGAGTGGGGATCAGTACCACTCCAGCTCATATTAGTAGAGAGATGGATTGAATTGCCTCTTTCCTGGCGTGTGATTCGGACTCAGTGCCACTCCAGCTGGTTTTTATCGAGGCCTGGATTGAATTGCCTCTTTCCTGGTGTTTGAGTGGGACTCAGTACCACTCCAGCTGTTATTCATAGAGACCTGGATTGAATTGCCTCTTTGCTGGTGTGTGATAGGGACACAGTACCACACCAGCATGTACTCATAGAGGTCTGGATTGATTTGGCTCTTTCCTGGTGAGTGAG
>NW_027140700.1:0-40000 GCF_036365525.1 Heterodontus francisci | reverse complement strand
AGCGGGGGAGGGGCCTGTCACCATGGAGACAGAGCGGGGGAGGGGCCTCTCACCATGGAGACAGAGCGGGGGAGGGGACTGTCACCATGGAGACACAGCGGGGGAGGGGCCTGTCACCATGGAGACAGAGCGGGGGAGGGGCCTCTCACCATGGAGACAGAGCGGGGGAGGGGACTGTCACCATGGAGACAGAGCGGGGGAGGGGCCTGTCACCATGGAGACAGAGCGGGGGAGGGGACTGTCACCATGGAGACAGAGCGGGGGAGGGGACTGTCACCATGGAGACAGAGCGGGGGAGGGGACTGTCACCATGGAGACAGAGCGGGGGAGGGGCCTGTCACCATGGAGACAGAGCGGGGGAGGGGCCTGTCACCATGGAGACACAGCGGGGGAGGGGACTGTCACCATGGAGACAGAGCGGGGGAGGAGACTGTCACCATGGAGACAGAGCGGGGGAGGGGACTGTCACCATGGAGACAGAGCGGGGGAGGAGCCTGTCACCATGGAGACAGAGCGGGGGAGGGGACTCTCACCATGGAGACAGAGCGGGGGAGGAGCCTGTCACCATGGAGACAGAGCGGGGGAGGGGCCTCTCACCATGGAGACAGAGCGGGGGAGGGGCCTCTCACCATGGAGACAGAGCGGGGGAGGGGCCTGTCACCATGGAGACACAGCGGGGGAGGGGACTGTCACCATGGAGACAGAGCGGGGGAGGAGACTGTCACCATGGAGACAGAGCGGGGGAGGGGACTGTCACCATGGAGACAGAGCGGGGGAGGAGCCTGTCACCATGGAGACAGAGCGGGGGAGGGGACTCTCACCATGGAGACAGAGCGGGGGAGGAGCCTGTCACCATGGAGACAGAGCGGGGGAGGGGCCTCTCACCATGGAGACAGAGCGGGGGAGGGGCCTCTCACCATGGAGACAGAGCGGGGGAGGGGCCTCTCACCATGGAGACAGAGCGGGGGAGGGGCCTCTCACCATGGAGACAGAGCGGGGGAGGGGCCTGTCACCATGGAGACAGAGCGGGGGAGGGGCCTCTCACCATGGAGACACAGCGGGGGAGGAGACTGTCACCATGGAGACAGAGCGGGGGAGGGGACTGTCACCATGGAGACAGAGCGGGGGAGGAGCCTGTCACCATGGAGACAGAGCGGGGGAGGGGCCTCTCACCATGGAGACACAGCGGGGGAGGGGCCTGTCACCATGGAGACAGAGCGGGGGAGGAGCCTGTCACCATGGAGACAGAGCGGGGGAGGGGCCTCTCACCATGGAGACACAGCGGGGGAGGGGCCTGTCACCATGGAGACAGAGCGGGGGAGGGGACTGTCACCATGGAGACAGAGCGGGGGAGGAGACAGTCACCATGGAGACAGAGCGGGGGAGGGGCCTGTCACCATGGAGACAGAGCGGGGGAGGGGACTGTCACCATGGAGACAGAGCGGGGGAGGGGACTGTCACCATGGAGACAGAGCGGGGGAGGGGACTGTCACCATGGAGACAGAGCGGGGGAGGGGCCTGTCACCATGGAGACAGAGCGGGGGAGGGGCCTCTCACCATGGAGACAGAGCGGGGGAGGGGACTGTCACCATGGAGACAGAGCGGGGGAGGGGCCTGACACCATGGAGACAGAGCGGGGGAGGGGCCTCTCACCATGGAGACAGAGCGGGGGAGGGGACTGTCACCATGGAGACAGAGCGGGGGAGGGGCCTCTCGCCATGGAGACAGAGCGGGGGAGGGGACTGTTTCCAAGGTGACGGCGAATGGGGGCGGGGTCTGTTTCCAAGGTGACGGCGAGTGGGGGCGGGGTCTGTTTCCAGAGTGACGGCGAATGGGGGCGTGGTCTGTTTCCAAAGTGACGGGAGTGGGGGCGGGGTCTGTTTCCAGAGTGACGGGAGTGGGGGCGGGGTCTGTTTCCAAGGTGACGGGAGTGGGGGCGGGGTCTGTTTCCAAAGTGACGGGAGTGGGGGCGGGGTCTGTTTCCAGAGTGACGGGAGTGGGGGCGGGGTCTGTTTCCAAAGTGACGGGAGTGGGGGCGGGGTCTGTTTCCACAGTGACGGGAGTGGGGGCGGGGTCTGTTTCCAGAGTGACGGGAGTGGGGGCGGGGTCTGTTTCCAAGGTAACGGGAGTTGGGGCGTGGTCTGTTTCCAGAATGACGGGAGTGGGGGCGGGGTCTGTTTCCAAGGTAACGGGAGTGGGGGCGGGGTCTGTTTCCAGAGTGATGGGAGTGGGGGCGGGGTCTGTTTCCAGAGTGACGGCGAATGGGGGCGTGGTCTGTTTCCAGAGCGATGGGAGTGGGGGCGTGGTCTGTTTCCAAGGTGACGGGAGTGGGGGGCGGGGTCTGTTACCAAACTGACGGCGAATGGGGGCGGGGTCTGTTTCCAAGGTGACGGGAGTCGGGGCGGGGTCTGTTTCCAAGGTGACGGGAGTCGGGGCGGGGTCTGTTTCCAAGGTGACGGGAGTGGGGGGCGGGGTCTGTTTCCAGAGTGACGACGAATGGGGGCGTGGTCTGTTTCCAAGGTGACGGAGAGTGGGGGCGGGGTCTGTTACCAAAGTGACGGCGAGTGGGGGCGGGGTCTGTTTCCAGAATGACAGGAGTGGGGGCGGGGTCTGTTACCAAGGTGACCGGAGTGGGGGCGGGGTCTTTTTCCAGAGTGACGGGAGTGGGGGCGGGGTCTGTTGCCTGAGTGACGCGAGTGGGGCGGGGTCTGTTACCAAGATGACGGGAGTGGGGGCGGGGTCTGTTTCCAGGGTGACTGGAGTGGGGGCGGGGTCTGTTTCCAGGGTGACGGGAGTGGGGGCGGGGTCTGTTTCCAGGGTGACGGGAGTGGGGGCGGGGTCTGTTTCCAGGGTGACGGGAGTGGGGGCGGGGTCTGTTACCAAGGTGACGGGAGTGGGGGCGTGGTCTGTTACCAAGGTGACGTGAGTGGGGGCGTGGTCTGTTACCTAGGTGACGGAGTGGGGGCGGGGTCTGTTACCTAGGTGACGGGAGTGGGGGTGGGGTCTGTTACCAAGGTGACGGGAGTGGGGGCGGGGTCTGTTACCAAGGTGACGGGAGTGGGGGCGGGGTCTGTTTCCAGGGTGACGGGAGTGGGGGCGGGGTCTTCTACCAAGGTGACGAGAGTGGGGGCGGGGTCTGTTACCTAGGTGACGGGAGTGGGGGCGGGGTCTGTTACCAAGGTGACGGGAGTGGGGGCGGGGTATGTTACCAAGGTGACGGGAGTGGGGGCGGGGTCTGTTTACAGAGTGACGGGAGTGGGGGCGGGGTCTGTTTACAGAGTGACGGGAGTGGGGGCGGGGTCTGTTTCCAGAGTGACGGGAGTGGGGGCGGGGTCTGTTACCAAGGTGACGGGAGTGGGGGCGGGGTCTGTTTCCAGGGTGACGGGAGTGGGGGCGGGGTCTTTTACCAAGGTGACGGGAGTGGGGGCGGGGTCTGTTACCAAGGTGACGGGAGTGGGGGCGGGGTCTGTTACCAAGGTGACGGGAGTGGGGGCGGGGTCTGTTTACAGAGTGACGGGAGTGGGGGCGGGGTCTGTTTCCAGAGTGACGGGAGTGGGGGCGGGGTCTGTTTCCAGAGTGACGGGAGTGGGGGCGGGGTCTGTTTCCAGGGTGACGGGAGTGGGGGCGGGGTCTGTTTCCAGGGTGACGGGGAGTGGGGGCGGGGTCTGTTTCCAGAGTGACGGGAGTGGGGGCGGGGTCTGTTTCCAGGGTGACGGGAGTGGGGGCGGGGTCTGTTTCCAGGGTGACGGGAGTGGGGGCGGGGTCTGTTTCCAGGGTGACGGGAGTGGGGGCGGGGTCTGTTTCCAGAGTGACGGAGTGGGGGCGGGGTCTGAATCTTTCTGATTCTTTTATAATCCCTTTCAAACTAAAAGAATCCTGATAATTATTGATAATAATTTATAATAATTTATAAACATTTACTGACCTTTACAACCTTTATAAACTGTTTATAATTCTTCCTCTCACTTTGTAAATCTTTATAATATTTATGATTGTCTGTGATTTATTATCCTTTATGAGACTTTATTCTCATTTATAATCTGTTACATTCACTGCCCTGGACAGAAAACATTGAAAATGATCCCCGTGGATTACTCTCAATTCAAACAGATCACAGAGCATATCATTTAAAATGGCCGCAGCACATGTCGCGTAAAATGGCCGCAGTGAAGGTGACATCAAACAGACCACAGTGCATATCATTTAAAATGGCCGCAGCACATGTCACGTAAAATGGCTGCAGTCAAGGTGACATCAAACAGACCACAGAGCATAACATTTAAAATGGACGCAGTGACGGTGACATCAAACAGACCACAGTGCATATCATTTAAAATGGCCGCAGCACATGTCGCGTAAAATGGCCGCAGTGAAGGTGACATCAAACAGACCACAGTGCATATCATTTAAAATGGCCGCAGCACATGTCACGTAAAATGGCTGCAGTCAAGGTGACATCAAACAGACCACAGAGCATAACATTTAAAATGGACGCAGTGACGGTGACATCAAACAGACCACAGTGCATATCATTTAAAATGGCCGTACCATATGTCACGTAAAATGGCCGCAGTGAAGGTGACATCAAACAGACCACAGAGCACATCATTTAGAATGGCCGCAGCACATGTCGCTTAAAATGGCCGCAGTGCAGGTGACATCAAACAGACAACAGTGCATATCATCAGATCGAACTGGCCTTTGTTAAAACCAGCTGGAGTGGTACTGAGTCCCACACACACACCAGGAAACAGCCAATTCAATTCAGACCTCTATTAATGCCAGCTGGAGTGGTACTGAGCCCCACTCACACACCAGATAAGAGCCAATTGAATTTGAGCCTATATTAATACCAGCTGGAGTGGTACTGAGGCTCATTCACATACCGGGAAAGAACCAATTCAATCCAGGCCCCTATTAATACCAGCTGGAGTAAAATTAACTCCCATTCACACACCAGGAAAGAGCCAATTCAATCCAGGTCTCTATTAATACCAGCTGGAGAGGGACTGAGTCTCACTCACACACGGGGAAAGAGCCAATTCAATCCAGGCCTCTATTTATACCAGCTGGAGTAAAATTAACTCCCATTCACACACCAGGAAAGAGCCAATTGAAACCGAGCCTATATTATCACCAGCTGGAGTGGTACTGAGTCCCACTGACACACCAGGAAAGAGCCAATTCAATGCAAACCTTTATTAATACCAGCTGGAGTGGTACTGAGCCCCACTCACACACCAGGAAAAAGCTAATGAAAGCCAGACCGCCATTGATACCAGCTGGAGTGGGACTGAGACCCACTCACACACCAGGAAAGAGATAGTTCATTCCAGGCTTCCATCAATACTAGCTGGAGTGGCACTGAGTCCCACTAACACCCCAGAAAGAGCCAATTCAATCCAGGTCTCTATTAATACCAGCTGGAGTGGAATTAACTCCCACTCACACACCAGGAAAAAGCTAATTAAAGCCAGACCGCCATTGATACCAGCTGGAGTGGGACTGAGTCCCACTCACACAGCAGGAAAGGGACAGTTCATTACAGGCCTCTATTAATACCAGCTGGAGTGGCAGTGAGTCCCACTCACACCAGGAGAGAGCCATATCAATCGAGGCTTATATCAATACCAGTAGGAGTGGTATTGAGTCCCACTCACACACCAGTAAAGAGCCAATTCAATCCAGGCCTCTATTTATACCAGCTGGAGTGGGACTGAGAGCCACTCACACACCAGGAAAGAGGCAATTCAATCCAGGTATCTATTAATAACATTTGGAGTGGGACTGAATCCCACTCACACAGCAGAGAAGAGACAGTTCATTCCAGGACTCTATTAACACCGGGTGTTCTGGCACTGTGTCCCACTCACACACCAGAAAGAGCCAATTCATTCTAGGCCTCTATTAATACCAGCTGGAGTGATACTGATTCTCACGGACGCACCAGGAAAGAGACCATTCCATCCAGACCACTAATAATACCACCAGGATGGTAATGAGCCCCCCTCAGGCACCAGCAAGAGCCAATTCAATCCAAGCCTCTATTAATACCAGCTGGAGTGGTACTGAGTCCCACACACACATCAAGAAGTGCCAATTCAATCCAGACCTCTATCAATACCAGCTGGAGTGGTACTGAGTCCCACTCACTAACCATGAAAGAGCCAATTCAATCCAGACCTCTATTAATACCATCTGGAGTGGTACTGAGCCCCACTCACACACCAGGGAAGAGCCATTTCGATCCAGGCCTCGATCTATAGCGACTGGAGTGGGACTGAGAGCCACTCACACACCAGGAAAGAGGCAATTCAATCCAGGTATCTATTAATAGCAGCTGGAGTGGTACTGAGTCCCACTCACACACCAGGAAGGAGCCAATTCAATCCAGGTCTCTATTAATAACATTTGGAGTGGTACTGAGTCCCACTCACACAGCAGAGAAGAGACAGTTCATTCCAGGACTTTATTAACACCGGGTGTTCTGGCACTGTGTCCCACTCACACACCAGAAAGAGCCAATTCATTCTAGGCCTCTATTAATACCAGCTGGAGTGATACTGATTCTCACGGACGCACCAGGAACGAGACCATTCCATCCAGACCACTAATAATACCACCAGGATGGTACTGAGCCCCCCTCAGGCACCAGCAAGTGCCAATTCAATCCAAGCCTCTATTAATACCAGCTGGAGTGGTACTGAGTCCCACACACACACCAAGTAGTGCCAATTCAATCCAGACCTCTTTTAATACCAGCTGGAGTGGTACTGAGCCCCACTCAGGCACCAGCAAGAGCCAATTCAATCCAAGCCTCTATTAATACCAGCTGGAGTGGTACTGAGTCCCACACACACACCAAGTAGTGCCAATTCAATCCAGACCTCTTTTAATACCAGCTGGAGTGGTACTGAGTCCCACACACACATCAAGAAGTGCCAATTCAATCCAGACCTCTTTTAATACCAGCTGGAGTGGTACTGAGTCTCACTCACACACCAGGAAAGAGCCAATTCAATCCAGACCTCTATTAATACCAGCTGGAGTGGTACTGATTCACACTCACTCCCCAGCAAAGAGCCAATTCAATCCAGGCCTCTATTAATACCAGCTGGTTTGGTACTGAGTCCCACTCACACACCAGGAAAGAGCCAATTCAATCCAGACCTCTATTAATACCAGCTGGAGTGGTACTGATTCACACTCACTCCCCAGCAAAGAGCTAATTCAATCCAGGCCTCTATTAATACCAGCTGGTTTGGTACTGAGTCCCACTCACACACCAGGAAAGAGCCAATTCAATCCAGACCTCTATTAATACCAGCTGGAGTGGTACTGATTCACACTCACTCCCCAGCAAAGAGCTAATTCAATCCAGGCCTCTATTAATACCAGCTGGAGTGGTACTGAGTCTCACTCACACACCAGGAAAGAGACAATTCAATTTAGGCCTCTTTTAATACCAGCAGGAGTGGCACTAATCCCCACTCACTCACCAAAAAAGAGCCAATTCAATCCATGTCTCTATTAATAGCAGAAGGAGTGGAACTGAGCCCCGCTCACACACCAGGAAGTGGCTAACTCAATCCAGGCCTCTATTAATACTAGCTGGAGTGGTACTGAGTCCCACTCACACACCAGGAAAGAGCCAATTCAATCCAGACCTCTATTAATACCAGCTGGAGTGGTACTGAGTCCCACTCACACACCAGGAAAGAGCCAATTCAATTCAGACCTCTATTAATACCAGCTGGAGTGGTACTGAGTCCCACTCACACACCAGTTAAGAGCCAATTCAATCCCAACCCTATTAATACCAGCTGGAATGGTACTGAGTCCCACTCACACACCAGTTAAGAGCCAATTCAATCCAGACCTCGATAATACCAGCTGGAGTGCGACTGAGCGCCAAGCACACAGCAGGAAAGGGACAGTTCATTCCAGGCCTCTATTAATACCATCTGGAGTGGAATTAACTCCCACTCACACACCAGGAAAGAGCCAATTCAATCCAGACCTCTATAATACCAGCTGGAGTGGTACTGAGTCCCACTCACACACCAGCAAAGAGCCAATTCAATCCAGGCCTCTAATAATACCAGCTGGAGTGGTACTGAGTCTCACTCACACACCAGGAAAGAGACAATTCAATTCAGGCCTCTTTTAATACCAGCAGGAGTGGCACTAATCCCCACTCACTCACCAGGAAAGAGCCAATTCAATCCATGTCTCTATTAATACCAGCTGGAGTGGTACTGAGCCCCGCTCACACACCAGGAAACAGCCAACTCAATCCAGGCCTCTATGAATACCAGCTGGAGTGGTTCGGATTCCCAATCACACATCAGTTAAGAGCCAATTCAATCCAGACCTCTATTAATACCAGCTGGAGTGGAATTAACTCCCACTCACACACCAGGAAATAGCCAATTCAATCCAGACCTCTATTAATACCAGCAGGAATGGTACTGAGCCCCACGCAGAAACCAGAAAGATCCAATTCAATCCAGGCTTCTATTAATACCAGCTGGAGGGGTACTGAGTCCCACTCACAAACCAGGAAAGAGCCAATTCAATTCAGGCCTCTATTAATACCAGCAGGAATGGTACTGAGCCCCACGCAGACACCAGAAAGATCCAATTCAATCCAGGCCTCTATTAATACCAGCTGGAGGGGTACTGAGTCCCACTCACAAACCAGGAAAGGGCAGTTCATTCCAGGCCTCTATTAATACCAGCTGGAGTGGAATTAACTCCATCACACACACCAGAAACAGCCAATTCAATCCTGACCTCTATAATAGCAGCTGGTGTGCGTCTAAGTCCCACTCACACCCCAGGAAAGAGCCAATTCAATTCAGGCCTCTATCAATACCAGCTGGAGTGGTACTGAGTCCCACTCACAAACCAGGAAAGAGCCAATTCAATTCAGGCCTCTATCAATACCAGCTGGAGTGGTACTGAGTCCCACTCACAAACCAGGAAAGTGCCAATTCAATCCAGGCCTCTATTAATTCGAGCTGGAGTGGTACTGAGTCCCACTCACACCCCAGGAAAGAGCCAATTCAATTCAGGCCTCTATCAATACCAGCTGGAGTGGTACTGAGTCCCACTCACACCCCAGGAAAGAGCCAATTCAATTCAGGCCTCTATTAATACCAGCTGCAGTGGTACTGAGCCCCACTCACAAACCAGGAAAGAGCCAATTCAATTCAGGCCTCTATTAATACCAGCTGGAGTGGAATTAACTCCATCTCACACTCCAGAAAGAGCCAATTCAATCCTGACCTCCATAATAGCAGCTGGTGTGCGTCTGAGTCCCTCTCACACGCCATGAAGGTGTCAGTTCATTCCAGGCCTCTATTAATACCAGCTGGAGTGATACTGAGACCCACTCACACCCCAGGAAAGAGGCCCATTCAATCCAGACCTCTTAATACCAGCTGGAGTGGTACTGAGCCCCACTCACACACCAGGGAAGAGAGAATTCAATCCAGACCTTTATTCATACCAGCTGGAGTTGTACTGAACCCCACTCACGCACCAGGAAAGAGCCAATTGAATCCAGACCACTAATTCATACCAGCTGGAGTGGTACTGAGTCCCACTCACACACCAGGAAAGAGCCAATTCAATCCAGACCTTTATTCATACCAGCTGGAGTTGTACTGAACCCCACTCACTCACCAGGAAAGAGCCAATTGAATCCAGACCACTAATTCATACCAGCTGGAGGGGTACTGAGTCCCACTCACACACCAGGAAAGAGCCAATTGAATCCAGACCACTAATTAATACCAGCTGGAGTGCGACTGAGTCCCACTCACATAGCAGGAAAGTGACAGTTCATTCCAGGCCTCTATTAATACCAGCTGGAGTTGTACTGATCCCCACTCACACACCAGGAAAGGGACAGTTCATTCCAGGCCTCTATTAATACCAGCTGGAGTTGTACTGATCCCCACTCACACACCAGGAAAGTGCCAATTCGATCCAGACCTCCATTAATAGCAGCTGGAGTGGTACTCAAAGAACAAAGAACAAAGAACAAAGATAATTACAGCACAGGAACAGGCCCTTCGGCCCTCCAAGCCTGCGCCGATCCAGATCCTCTCTCTACACATGTCACCTATTTTCTAAGGGTCTGTATCTCTTTTCTTCCTGCCCATTCATGTATCTGTCTAGATACATCTTAAAAGACTCCATCGTGCCCGCATCTACCACCTCCGCTGGCAATGCGTTCCAGGTGCCCACCACCCTCTGCGTAAATAACTTTCCACGCATATCCCCCCTAAACATTTCCCCTTTCACTTTGAACTCGTGACCCCTAGTAATTGAATCCCCCACTCTGGGAAAAAGCCTCTTGCTATCCACCCTGTCTATACCTCTCATGATTTTGTACACCTCAATCAGGTCCCCCCCTCAACCTCCGTCTTTCTAATGAAAATAATCCTAATCTACTCAACCTCTCTTCATAGCTAGCGCCCTCCATACCAGGCAACATCCTGGTGAACCTCCTCTGCACCCTCTCCAAAGCATCCACATCCTTTTGATAATGTGGCGACCAGAACTGCACGCAGTATTCCAAATGTGGCCGAACCAAAGTCCTATACAACTGTAACATGACCTGCCAACTCTTGTACTCAATACCCCGTCCAATGAAGGAAAGCATGCCGTATGCCTTCTTGACCACTCTATTTACCTGCGTTGCCACCTTCAGGGAACAATGGACCTGAACACCCAAATCTCTCTGTACATCAATTTTCCCCAGGACTTTTCCATTTACTGTATAGTTCACTCTTGAATTGGATCTTCCAAAATGCATCACCTCGCATTAGCCCTGATTGAACTCCATCTGCCATTTCTCTGCCCAACTCTCCAATCTATCTATATTCTGCTGTATTCTCTGACAGTCCCCTTCACTATCTGCTACTCCACCAATCTTAGTGTCGTCTGCAAACTTGCTAATCAGATCACCTATACTTTCCTCCAAATCATTTATGTATATCACAAACAACAGTGGTCCCAGCACGGATCCCTGTGGAACACCACTGGTCACACGTCTCCATTTTGAGAAACTCCCCTCTACTGCTACTCTCTGTCTCCTGTTGCCCAGCCAGTTCTTTATCCATCTAGCTAGTACACCTTGGACCCCATGCGCCTTCACTTTCTCCATCAGCCTACCATGTGGAACCTTATCAAACGCCTTACTGAAGTCCATGTATATGACATCGACAGCCCTTCCCTCATCCATCAACTTTGCCACTTCCTCAAAGAATTCTATTAAGTTGGTAAGACATGACCTTCCCTGCACAAAACCATGTTGCCTATCACTGATAAGCCCATTTTCTTCCAAATGGGAATAGATCCTATCCCTCAGTATCTTCTCCAGCACCTTCCCTACCACTGACGTCAGGCTCACCGGTCTATAATTACCTGGATTATCCCTGCTACCCTTCTTAAACAAGGGGACAACATTAGCAATTCTCCAGTCCTCCGGGACCTCACCCGTGTTTAAGGATGCTGCAAAGATATCTGTTAAGGCCCCAGCTATTTCCTCTCTCGCTTCCCATAGAAACCTGGGATAGATCCCTCCGGACCTGGGGACTTGTCCACCTTAATGCCTTTTAGAATACCCAACACTTTCTCCCTCCTTATGCCGACTTGACCTAGAGTAATCAAACATCTGTTCCTAACCTCAACATCCGTCATGTCCCTCTCCTCGGTGAATACCGATGCAAAATACTCGTTTAGAATCTCACCCATTTTCTCTGAGTCCACGCATAACATTCCTTCTTTGTCCTTTAGTGGGTCAATCCTTTCTCTAGATACCCTCTTTCTCCTTATATATGAATAAAATGCTTTGGGATTTTCTTTAACCCTGTTTGCTAAAGATATTTCATGACCCCTTTTAGCCCTCTTAATTCCTCGTTTCAGATTGGTCCGACATTCCCGATATTCTTTCAAAGCTTCGTCTTTCATCAGCCGCCTAGACCTTATGTATGCTTCCTTTTTCCTCTTAGCTAGTCTCACAATTTCACCTGTCATCCATGGTTCCCTAATCTTGCCATTTCTATCCCTCATTTTCACAGGAACATGTCTCTCCTGCACGCTAATCAACCTCTCTTTAAAAGCCTCCCACATATCAAATGTGGATTTACCTTCAAACAGCTGCTCCCAATCGACATTCCCCAGCTCCTGCCGAATTTTGGTATAGTTGGCCTTCCCCCAATTTAGCACTCTTCCTTTAGGACCACTCTCGTCTTTGTCCATGAGTATTTTAAAGCTTACGGAATTGTGATCACTATTCCCAAAGTAGTCCCCTACTGAAACTTCAACAACCTGGCCGGGCTCATTCCCCAACACCAGGTCCAGTATGGCCCCTTCCCGAGTTGGACTATTTACATACTGCTCCAGAAAACCCTCCTGGATGCTCCTTACAAATTCTGCTCCATCTGGACCTCTAACACTAAGTGAATCCCAGTCAATGTTGGGAAAATTAAAATCTCCTATCACCACCACCCTGTTGCTCCTACATCTTTCCATAATCTGTTTACATATTTGTACCTCTATCTCACGCTCGCTGTTGGGAGGCCTGTAGTACAGCCCCAACATTGTTACCGCACCCTTCCTATTTCTGAGTTCTGTCCATATTGCCTCACTGCTCGAGTCCTCCATAGTGCCCTCCTTCAGCACAGCTGTGATATCCTCTTTGACCAGTAATGCAACTCCTCCACCCCTTTTACCTCCCTCTCTATCCCGCCTGAAGCATCGATATCCTGGGATATTCAGTTGCCAATCATGGCCTTCCCTCAACCAAGTCTCAGTAATAGCAATAACATCATACTCCCGGATACTAATCAAAGCCCGAAGTTCATCTGCCTTACCTACTACACTTCTTGCATTAAAACAAATGCACCTCAGACCACCAGTCCCTTTATATTCATCATCTGCTCCCTGCCTGCTCTTCCCCTTAGTCACACTCACACACCAGGAAACAGCCAATTCAATCCAGACCTCTATTCATACCAGCTGGAGTGCGACTGAGTCCCACACACACAGCAGGAAAGGGACAGTTCATTCCAGGCCTCTATTTAACCAGTTGGAGTGGTCCTGAGCCCCACGTAATCACACCAGAAAGAGCCAATTCAATCCAGGCCTCTGTTAATACCAGCTGGAATGGTACTGAGCCCCCTCACACACCAGGAAAGAGCAAATTCAATCCAGAACTCCAAGAAAAGCAGCTGGAATGGTACTGAACCCCATTCACACACCCGGAAAGAGCAAATTCAGTCCAGACCTCTTTTAATCCCAGCTGGAGTGGTTCTGAGCCCCACTCACACACCAGGAAAGTGCCAATTCAATCCAGACCTCAATAATACAAGCTGCAGTGCGACTGAGTCCCATTCACACAGCAGGAAAGGGACAGTTCATTCCAGGCTTCTATTAATACCAGCTGGAGTGGTTCTGAGCCCCAGTCACACACCAGGAAACGGCCAATTCAATTTAGGCCTGGAATAATACCAGCTGGAATGGAATTAACTCCCACTCACACACCAGGAAAGCGCCAATTCAATCCAGACCTCAATTAATACCAGCAGGAATGGTTCTGAGCCCCACGCAGACACCAGAAAGAGCCAATACAATCCAGGCCTCCATTAATACTAGCTGGAGGGGTACTGAGTCCCAGTCACAAACCAGGAAAGGGCAGTTCATTCCAGGCCTCTATTAATACCATTTGGAGGGGTACTGAGACCCACTCAGACACCAGAAAGAGGCAATTCAATCTGGGCCTCTATTAATACCATTTGGAGTGGTACTGAGACCCACTCACACACCAGAAAGAGGCAATTCAATCTGGGCCTCTATTAATACCAGCTGGAATGGTACTGAGACCCACTCACAAACCAGGAAAGAGCCAATTCAATCTGGGCCTCTATTAATACCAGCTGGAGGGGTACTGAGACCCACTCACACACCAGAAAGAGGCAATTCAATCTGGGCCTCTATTAATACCAGCTGGAATGGTACTGAGACCCACTCACACACCAGAAAGAGGCAATTCAATCTGGGCCTCTATTAATACCAGCTGGAATGGTACTGAGACCCACTCACACACCAGAAAGAGGCAATTCAATCTGGGCCTCTATTAATACCAGCTGGAATGGTACTGAGACCCACTCACACACCAGAAAGAGGCAATTCAATCTGGGCCTCTATTAATACCAGCTGGAATGGTACTGAGACCCACTCACACACCAGAAAGAGGCAATTCAATCTGGGCCTCTATTAATACCAGCTGGAGTGGTACTGAGTCCCACTCACACACCAGAAAGAGGCAATTCAATCTGGGCCTCTATTAATACCAGCTGGAATGGTACTGAGACCCACTCACACACCAGAAAGAGGCAATTCAATCTGGGCCTCTATTAATACCAGCTGGAGTGGTACTGAGACCCACTCACAAACCAGGAAAGAGCCAATTCAATCTGGGCCTCTATTAATACCATTTGGAGTGGTACTGAGTCCCACTCACACACCAGAAAGAGGCAATTCAATCTGGGCCTCTATTAATACCAGCTGGAGTGGTACTGAGACCCACTCACAAACCAGGAAAGAGCCAATTCAATCTGGGCCTCTATTAATACCAGCTGGAGTGGTACTGAGTCCCACTCACAAACCAGGAAAGAGCCAATTCAATTCAGGCCTCTATTAATACTAGCTGGAGTGGGACTGAGTCCCACTCTCAAACCAGGAAACAGCCAATTCAATCCAGACCTCTATTAATACTAGCTGGAGTGGTACTGAGTCCCACTCTCAACCCAGGAAACAGCCAATTCAATCCAGACCTCTATTAATACCAGCTGGAGAGGTACTGAGTCTCACTCAAACACCATGAAAGAGCCAATTCAATCCAAACCTCTTTTAATACCAGCTGAAGTGCGACTGAGTCCCACTCACACAGCAGGAAAAGAACAGTTCATTCCAGGCCTCTATTAATACCAGTTGGAGTGGTACTGAGCCCCACACACACACCAGAAAGAGCCAATTCAATCCAGGCCTCTATTAATACCAGCTGGAGTGGTACAGATCCCCACTCACACACCAGGAAAGAGCCAATTCAATCCAGACCACTATTCATACCAGCTGGAGTGGTTCTGAGTCCCACTCACACACCAGGAAAGAGCCAATTCAATCCAGACCTCTATTAATACCAGCTGGAGTGGTACTGAGTCCCACTCACTCCCCAGGAAAGAACCAATTCAATCCAGACCTCTATTAATACCAGCTGGAGTGGTACAGAGTCTCACGCACACACCAGGAAAGAACCAATTCAATCCAGACCTCTATTAATACCAGCTGGAGTGGTACAGAGTCTCACGCACACACCAGGAAAGAGTCAATTCCATCCAGACCTATATTAATACCAGCAGGATTGGTACTGAGCCCCACTCAGACACCAGAAAGAGCCAATACAATCCAGGCCGCTATCAATACCAGCTGGAGTTGTACCGAGCCCCACTCACACACCAGGAAAGAGACAATTCAATCCAAACCTCTGTTAATACCAGCTGGAGAGGTACTGAGTCTCACTCAAACACCATGAAAGAGCCAATTCAATCCAAACCTCTTTTAATACCAGCTGGAGTGGCACTGAGTCCCACTCACACAACAGTAAAGCGCCAATTCAATGCAGGCCTCTATTAATAACATTTGGAGTGGGACTGAGTCCCACTCACACAGCTGAGAAGAGACAGTTCATTCCAGGACTCTATTAACCCCGGGTGATCTGGCACTGTGTCCCACTCACACACCAGGAAAGGGACAGTTCATTCCAAACATCTATAAATATCAGCTGGAATGGTACTGTGTCCCACTCACACACCAGAAGGAGCCAATTCATTCCAGGCCTCTATTAATACCAGCTGGAATGGTACTGATTCTCACGGACACACCAGGAAAGAGACAATTCCATCCAGACCTCTATTAATACCAGCAGGATGGTACTGAGCCCCCCTCAGGAACCAGCAGCAACCAATTCAATCCAGGCCGCTATTAATACCAGCTGGAGTGGTACTGAGTCCCACTCACACACCAAAAAGAGCCAATTCAATCCAGACCTCTTTTAATACCAGCTGGAGTGGTACTGAGTCCCACTCACACACCAAAAAGAGCCAATTCAATCCAGACCTCTTTTAATACCAGCTGGAGTGGTACTGAGCCCCACTCACACACCAAAAAGAGCCAATTCAATCCAGACCTCTTTTAATACCAGCTGGAGTGGTACTGAGTCCCATTCACACACCAAAAAGAGCCAATACAATCCAGACCTCTTTTCATACCAGCTGGAGTGGTTCTGAGCCCCAATCACACACCAGGAAAGAGACAATTCAATGCAGGCCTCTATTAGTAACATTTGGAGTGGGACTGAATCCCACTCACACAGCTGAGAAGAGACAGTTCATTCCAGGACTCTATTAACCCCGGGTGATCTGGCACTGTGTCCCACTCACCCACCAGGAAAGAGCCAATTCAATCCAGACCTCTATTAATACCAGCTGGAGTGGTACTGAGTCCCACTCACACACCAGGAAAGAGCCAATTCAATCCAGACCTCTATTAATACCAGCTGGAGTGGTACTGAGTCCCACTCACACACCAGGAAAGAGCCAATTCAATCCAGACCTCTATTAATACCAGCTGGAGTGGTACTGAGTCCCACTCACTCACCAGGAAAGAACCAATTCAATCCAGACCTCTATTAATACCAGCTGGAGTGGTACTGAGTCCCACTCACCCACCAGGAATGAGCCAATTCTACCCAGACCACTATTAATACCGGCTGGAGTGGTACTGAGTCCCACTCACACACCAGGAATGAGCCAATTCAATACAGGCCTCTATTAATACCGGCTGGAGTGGTACTGAGTCCCACTCACACACCAGGAATGAGCCAATTCTACCCAGACCACTATTAATAACAGATGGGGTGGTACTGAGTCCCACTCACCCACCAGGAATGAGCCAATTCTACCCAGACCACTATTAATACCGGCTGGAGTGGTACTGAGTCCCACTCACACACCAGGAATGAGCCAATTCTACCCAGACCACTATTAATACCGGCTGGAGTGGTACTGAGTCCCACTCACCCACCAGGAATGAGCCAATTCTACCCAGACCACTATTAATACCGGCTGGAGTGGTACTGAGTCCCACTCACCCACCAGGAATGAGCCAATTCTACCCAGACCACTATTAATACCGGCTGGAGTGGTACTGAACCCCACTCACCCACCAGGAATGAGCCAATTCTACCCAGACCTCTATTAATAACAGATGGGGTGGTACTGAGTCCCACTCACACACCAGGAATGAGCCAATTCTAGCCAGACCACTATTAATAACAGATGGAGTGGTACTGAGTCCCACTCACACACCAGGAATGAGCCAATTCTACCCAGACCACTATTAATAACAGATGGGGTGGTACTGAGTCCCACTCACACACCAGGAATGAGCCAATTCTACCCAGACCACTATTAATAACAGATGGGGTGGTACTGAGTCCCACTCACACACCAGGAATGAGCCAATTCTACCCAGACCACTATTAATAACAGATGGGGTGGTACTGAGTCCCACTCACACACCAGGAATGAGCCAATTCTACCCAGACCACTATTAATAACAGATGGGGTGGTACTGAGTCCCACTCACACACCAGGAATGAGCCAATTCTACCCAGACCACTATTAATAACAGATGGGGTGGTACTGAGTCCCACTCACCCACCAGGAATGAGCCAATTCTACCCAGACCACTATTAATACCGGCTGGAGTGGTACTGAACCCCACTCACCCACCAGGAATGAGCCAATTCTACCCAGACCTCTATTAATAACAGATGGGGTGGTACTGAGTCCCACTCACACACCAGGAATGAGCCAATTCTAGCCAGACCACTATTAATAACAGATGGGGTGGTACTGAGTCCCACTCACACACCAGGAATGAGCCAATTCTACCCAGACCACTATTAATAACAGATGGGGTGGTACTGAGTCCCACTCACCCACCAGGAATGAGCCAATTCTACCCAGACCACTAATCGAATTTAGAATTAGAACATTACAGCGCAGTACAGGCCCTTCGGCCCTCGATGTTGCGCCGACCTGTGAAACCATCTGACCTACACTATTCCATTTTCATCCATGTGTCTATCCAATGACCACTCAAATGCCCTTAAAGTTGGCGAGTCTACTACTGTTGCAGGCAGGGCTTTCCACGCCCTTACTACTCTCTGAGTAAAGAAACTACCTCTGACATCTGTCCTATATCTATCACCCCTCAACTTAAAGCTATGTCCCCTCGTGTTTGCCATCACCATCCGAGGAAAAAGACTCTCACTATCCAACCTATCTAACCCTCTGATTATCTTATATGTCTCTATTAAGTCACCTCTCCTCCTCCTTCTCTCCAACGAAAACAACCTCAAGTCCCTCAGCCTTTCCTCGTAAGACCTTCCCTCCATACCAGGCAACATCCTAGTAAATCTCCTCTGCACCTTTTCCAAAGCTTCCACATCCTTCCTATAATGTGGTGACCAGAACTGCACGCAATACTCAAGGTGCGGCCGCACCAGAGTTTTGTACAGCTGCAGCATGACCTCGTGGCTCCGAAACTCGATCCCCCTACTAATAAAAGCTAACACACCATATGCCTTCTTAACAGCCCTATTAACTTGGGGAGCAACCTTCAGGGATTTATGTAGCTGGACACCAAGATCTCTCTGTTCATCTACACTACCAAGAATCTTCCCATTAGCCCAGTACTCTGCATTCCTGTTACTCCTTCCAAAGTGAATCACCTCGCACTTTTCCGCATTAAACTCCATTTGCCATCTCTCAGCCCAGCTCTGCAGCCTATCTATGTCCCTCTGTAACCTACAACATCCTTCGGCACTATCCACAACTCCACCGACCTGAGTGTCATCTGCAAATTTACTAACCCAGCCTTCTACACCCTCATCCAGGTCATTTATAAAAATGACAAACAACAGTGGCCCCAAAACAGATCCTTGCGGTACACCACTAGTAACTAAACTCCAGGATGAACATTTGCCATCAACCACCACCCTCTGTCTTCTTTCAGCTAGCCAATTTCTGATCCAAAGCACTAATTCACCTTCAACCCCATACTTCTGTATTTTCTGCAATAGCCTACCGTGGGGAACCTTATCAAACGCCTTACTGAAATCCATATAGACCACATCCACTGCTTTACCCTCATCCACCTGTTTGGTCACCTTCTCGAAAAACTCAATAAGGTTTGTGAGGCACGACCTACCCTTCACAAAACCGTGCTGACTATCTCTAATGTACTTATTCTTTTCAAGATGATTATAAATCCTGTCTCTTATAACCTTTTCCAACATTTTACCCACAACCGAAGTAAGGCTCACAGGTCTATAATTACCAGGGCTGTCTCTACTCCCCTTCTTGAACAAGGGGACAACATTTGCTATCCTCCAGTCTTCCGGCACTATTCCTGTCGACAATGACGACATAAAGATCAAGGACAAAGGCTCTGCAATCTCCTCCCGAGCTTCCCTGAGAATCCTAGGATAAATCCCATCTGGCCCAGGGGACTTATCTATTTTCATACTTTCCAAAATTGATCACACCTCCTCCTTGTGAACCTCAATCCCATCTAGCCTAGTAGGCTGTATCTCAGTAATCTCCTCGACAACATTTTCTTTCTCTACTGTAAATACTGACGAAAAATATTCATTTAACACTTCCCCTACCTCCTCTGATTCCACACACAACTTCCCACTACTATCCTTGATTGGCCCTAATCTAACTCTAGTCATTCTTTTATTCCTGATATACCTATAGAAAGCCTTAGGGTTTTCCCTGATCCGATCCACCAATGACTTCTCGTGTCCTCTCCTTGCTCTTCTTAGCTCTCCCTTTAGATCCTTCCTGGCTAGCTTGTAACTCTCAAGCGCCCTAACTGAGCCTTCACGTCTCATCCTAACATAAGCCTTCTTCTTCCTCTTGATAAGCGCTTCAACTTCTTCAGTAAACCACGGCTCCCTCGCTCGACAACTTCCTGCCTGCCTCACAGGTACATACTTATCAAGGACACACAGTAGCTGCTCCTTGAATAAGCTCCACATTTCGATTGTTCCCATCCCCTGCAGTTTCCTTCCCCATCCTACGCATCCTAAATCTTGCCTAATCGCATCATAATTTCCTTTCCCCCAGTTATAATTCTTGCCCTGCGGTATATACCTGTCCCTGCCCATCGCTAACGTAAACCTAACCGAATTGTGATCACTATCACCAAAGTGCTCACCTACATCTAAATCTAACACCTGGCCGGGTTCATTTCCCAGTACCAAATCCAATGTGGCATCGCCCCTGGTTGGCCTGTCTACATACTGTGTCAGAAAACCCTCCTGCACACACTGGACAAAAACTGACCTATCTAAAGTACTTAATAACAGCTGGAGTGGTACTGAGTCCCACTCACACACCAGGAAAGAGCCAATTCAATCCAGACTTGTGGCGAAGGGGAGTTGGAGTGAGGAGTGGAGAGTGGGGGAGGGCAGTGGGGGAGGGGAGTGGGGGATGGGAGAGGAGGGGAGTGGGGAGGGGAGTGGGGGAGCGAAGTGGGAAGAGGAGTGGAAAGGGGAGTGGAGGTGAGAGGGGAGGGGAGTGTGTGAGGGGTGAGGAATAGGGGAAATGGAAGTGGAGTGGGTATGGGGAGGGGAGTGGAGGGGAGAGGTGGAGGTGAGTGGAGGAGGGGTGAGGGATAGGGGAGTGAAAAGTGGAGTGATGAAAGGAGTGGGGGAGGGGTGTACGGGAGTGGAGATTGGGAAGTGGTGGAATTGAGTCGGGAGTGGGGAGTGGGGGAGAAGAGTGGAGAGGAAGCGTAGTGGGGGAGGAGAGAGGAGGCAAGTGTGGGAGGGGAGGGGAGAGGAGGCGTAGTGGGGGAGGAGAGAGGAGGCAAGTGTGGGAGGGGAGGGGAGAGGAGGCGAGTGGGAGAGGGGAGGGGAGAGGAGGCAAGTGTGGGAGGGGAGGGGAGAGGAGGCGAGTGGGAGAGGGGAGGGGAGAGGAGGCGTGTGGGGGAGGGGAGGGGAGAGGAGGCGTAGTGGGGGAGGAGAGAGGAGGCAAGTGTGGGGGAGGGGAGTGGAGAGGAGGCGTAGTGGGGGAGGAGAGAGGAGGCAAGTGTGGGAGGGGAGGGGAGAGGAGGCGAGTGGGAGAGGGGAGGGGAGAGGAGGCGTGTGGGGGAGGGGAGGGGAGAGGAGGCGTAGTGGGGGAGGAGAGAGGAGGCAAGTGTGGGAGGGGAGGGGAGAGGAGGCGAGTGGGAGAGGGGAGGGGAGAGGAGGCGTGTGGGGGAGGGGAGGGGAGAGGAGGCAAGTGGGGGAGGGGAGAGTTGTGGAGTGGGGGAGGGGAGGGGAGAGTTGTGGAGTGGGAGGAGAGAGGGGGAGTGGGAGGGCTTTGGGGGAGGGGTGTGGGACATGTGGGAGGTCAGTTGGGAGTGGAAGAGTGGAGGAGGGGAGTAGAGGAGGGGAGTGGGGAGTGGGGAGTGAGAGGGGTGGGGGAATTGGGAGTTGGGAAGGGGAGTTGGAGTGTCTTGTATGTGAGTGGGGAGTGAGGAGTGGGGATTGGATGAGGTGAGTGGGGAGTTGGGGAGGGGAGTGGGGGAGTGGAGTGGGGGAAGGGAGTGGGGGAAGGGAGTGGGGGAAGGGAGTGGGGGAATGGAGTGGGGAGTGAGGAGGGGGAGTGAGGAGGAGGAGTGGGGGTGGGAGAGTGGGAATGTGACTTGGGAAGGGAGTGAGGATGGGGAGTGGGGGTGGGGAGTGGGGAGGTGAGTTGGGAGCGCAGGAGTGAGAGTGGGGAAAGGATTGTGTGTGGGTGTGGTTGTGGGGAGAGGTAAGGAGGGCAATGAGGAGTGGGGGTGGGAAGTGGGGGAGGGGGGTGGGGGAGAGGAGTGGAGAGTGGGAGAGGGGAGTGGTGGACGGGAGTTTAGAGTGGGATAGGGGAGTGGAGAGTGGGGGAAATTGAGTCTGGAGTGGAGAGTGGGGGAGGGAAGTGGGTAGTGGAGAATGGGGGAGTGGAGTGAGGACTGGGGGTGGGGAGTGGGGTGTGGGGGAGTGGAGTGGGGAGTGAGGAGAGGGGTGTGGAGGAGCGTTGCGGGGTGTGGGGGTGGGGGTGGGTGATGGGAGTGGGGAGTGGGGTAGGGGAGTGGGGTTGTGAGATGGGAGTGTGGAGTGGGGGAGGGGAGTGAGGAGTCGGGGAGGGAATGTGGAGTGGGGAGTGGGTGTGGGGGGTGGGGTGTGGGGGAGGGGACTGGTGAGTGGGTGACATGAATGAGGAGTAGGGAGGGGAGTGTGGAGTTGGAAGTGGAGTTGGGAGTGAGGAGTGGGCAGTGGGGTAGTGGGGTGTGATGTGGGGAGAGAGGAGTGGGGAGTGATGGAGTGGGGAGTGGAGTGAGGAGTGGGGAGTGGGGTTGGGGAAGGGATGGTTGAGAGGGGAGTGTGTGAGGGGAGTGGAGAGTGAGGAGTAGAGTGGGGAGTGAGTAGTGGGCAGTGGGGGAGTGGGGAATGGTGTGGGGAGTGAGGAGTAGTGAGTGGATTTGGGAGTGAGGAGTGGGGAGTGAGGAGTGGGGAGTGGGGAGTTGGGAGTGGGGAGTTGAGTGGGGAGTGAGAAGTGGGGAGTGAGAAGTGGGGAGTGGGGGAGTGGAGTGAGAAGTGGGTAGTAGGGAGTGGGGGAGTGGAGAGGGGAGTGAGGAGTGGGGTGTGGGGGAGGGGATTTGGGAGTGGGGGAGGGGAGTGGGGAGTGGGTGAGGGGAGTGGGGTTTGTGGGAGGGGAGTGAGGAGTGGGGGAGGGGAGTGAGCAGTGCGGGAGGGGATTGGGGATTGGGTAGTTGGGGAGGGGAGTGGTAAGTCGGTGAGGGGAGTGGGGGAGGGGAGTGAGGAGTGGGGTGTGGAGTGGAGAGTGAGGAGTGGAGAGTGGGAGAGAGGTGAGTGGGGGAGTGGGGAGTGAGGAGTCGGGGAGTGGGGAGTGAGGAGTCGGGGAGTGGGGAGTGGAGTGGGGAGTGAGGAGTGGGTGAGTGGGGGAGTGGGGAGGTGGTGGGGTGTGTAGGAGTAGAGTGATAGAGGGGCAGGGCCTTGTCGGGGAGGGGGAGTGCGGGGGGGAGTGGGGGAGAGGAGTAAGGGAGGGTAGTGGGGAGGATAGTGGGGGAGGGTAGAGGGGAGTGGGTGAGTGGAGGGGGAGGTGAGGGGAATGGAGAGTGAGGACAGGGGAGTGAGGAGTGGGGAGTGGGGGAGGGGAGTGTGGAGTGCGGGAAGGGAGTGGGGAGGGAGAGGGGGTGAGGAGTTAGGGAGGGTAGTGAGGGAGGAGAGTGAGGGGTGCGGTGTTGAGGAGGGTAGTGCGGAGTGAGGAGTGGGGTAGGGATGAGCGGATTGTGGGAGAGGAGTGGGGGAGGGTGGTGGGGAGGGCAATGGGGGAGGGGAGTGAGGGAGGGGGAGTTGTGGAGGGGAGTGGGGGAAATGGAGTGGGCGAGGCAGATAGGCAAGTGGGGAGGGGAGTGGAGAGTGAGGAGTGGGGGAGGGGTGAGTGGAGTAGGTGAGGGGTGTGGATGAGGGGAGTGGGGAGGGGAGTGAAGGATGGAAGTGAGGGATGAGAGTTGAGAAGTGGAGTGGGGGAGGGGAGTGCGGTAGTGGAGCGGGGAGTGAGGGAGGGGAGGGTGATGTGAGTGGGGGAGGGGCAGTGGGATTCGGGGATGGGAGTGGGGAAGGAGAAGGAGTGTGAGGGGGAGAAGGAGGTGAGTGGGAAGTGTACGGTAGGGTAGAGTGGAGTTGGGAGTGGAGTGGAGGATGGGAGTGAGGGAGGAGAGTGGGGGAGTGGTGAAGCGGAATGAAGGAGGGGGAGGGGGAGCGGTGTGGGTGAGGGTAATAGGGGACAGAAGTGTGGGAGGGGAGTGGGGGAGGGGAAGGGGAGTGGGATACGGGAGGGGAGGAGGGAGGGGTGCGGGGAGCGGAATGGGGGTGGGCAGTGGGGGAGGGGAGTGGGGAGGGGAGTGGGGGAGGGTAGTGGAGGTTGGGGGTAGGGGAAGGGAGGCAGAAGAGGAGTGGGGAGGTGCTGGGGAGTGTAGGAGGGGGTGTTGCGTGAGGGGGAAGGGGAGGGAAGGGTTGATGGGACTGGGGGAAAGGTGTGGGGGAAGGGATTGGGGATGGGGCGTGAGGGAGGGGGAGGGCAGAGCAGAAGGAGCACGGGGGAGGGAGAGTGGGGGAGGGTGAGTGGGATTGGGGGAGGGTAGTGGGGAGTGAGAGGGAGTGTGAGGGGAGAGGGTGGTGAGTGGCCGGTAAAGGGGACGGGAGAGAGGAGTAGGAACTAGAGTGGAGGATGCGAGTGAGGGAGGAGAGTGGGGAGTGTGGGAGGGGAGTGCAGGGGGTTGGGGAGGGGAGTAGGGGAGGGGACTGGGCAGGGGAGGGTGAGGGGAGCAGGGAGAGGAATGTGCAAGGTGGCAGTGAGAGTGGAGTGGGAAATGGGAGTGAGTTTGCAGTGTTGGTTAGAGGACGGAAGAGGGGTGTGGGGAAGGGAGGGGAGTTGGTAGGGCAGTAGAGAAGGGATGTGGGGAAGGGGACTCGTGGAGGGTAACGGGGTAGGTGGATGGTAGTGGGGGAGGTGAGTGGCGGAAGGAAATGGGGTTAGCCAATGAGGAGTAGGGTAGGTGAGTGGTGGAGGGGATTGGGGAGGGGGAGAAGGGGAGAGGGAAGGGAGTGGGGGAATAGAGTGGGGAAGGGGAGGGGGAAGGGCAGGGAGGGGGATGGGAGTGGTAGAGGGGGAGCAGGAAGGGAATAAGGGAGGGAAGTGGGGTGGGGTGCAGGGAACAGGGAGGGGAGTTGGAGAGTGGGGGTGCAAAGTTAGGGGACTGGGGGAGGGTGAGTGGGGCAGGGGGAGGGTTGTGGGGAGGGAGAGGGGATGTGAGGGGGAGAGGGTGGTGAGTGAAAGGGTGTACGGGAGGGGAGAGAGGAGTGAGGAGTGGAGTGACGGATGGGAGTGAGGCAGGAGAGTAGTGGAGTGGGGGAGGGAGTGGGGAATGGGGTCTTGGAGTGGGGGAGTGGAGTGAGGATGTGAGTGGAGGAGGGGGATGTGAGAAGTTAAGGGGAGTGATGCAGGGGAAGGGGAGTAGGGGAGAGGGGGAGTGGGGAGGGGTAGGGAATGGGAGACGGGAGTGAGTGTGCAGAGTGTGGTGGGGAGGGGGAGGGAGGGGAGTGGAGTGAGGAAAGGAGGGGAGTGGACAGGGCAGTGGAGAAGGGGACTCGCGGAGGGTAGTGGGGGAGGTGTGGGGTAGTGGGGGAGGGTAGTGGGTAAGGGTACTGGGGGAGGGTAGTGAAAGATGGGAATGGCGGAGAGGAGTGGGGGAGGCTGATGAGAAGTAGGGGGTGGGTGTTGTGGAAGGGATTGGGGAGGGGGTAAGGCGGAAGGGGGAAGGGGAGATGGAAGGGAGTGGGGGAATAGAGTGGGGAGGGAGGGGGAAGGGCGGGGAGGGGGATGGGAGTGATAGAGGGGGAGCAGGAAGGGAATAAAGGAGGGCAGTGGGATGGAGTGCAGGGAACAGGGAGGGGAGTTAGGGGAGTGGGGGAGAGTGAGTGGGGCAGAGGGAGGGTTGTGGGGAGGGAGAGGGGATGTGAGGGGGAGAGAGAGGGTATGTGAGGGGGAGAGTGTGGTAAGTGAAGGGGTGTAGGGGAGGTTAAAGAGGAGTGGGGAGTGTAGTGGTGGATGGGAGCGAGCGAGGAAAGTGGTGGAGTGGGGGATGGGTGGGGAATGGGGGCTTGGAGTGGGGGAGGTGGAGGGGGAAGGGGAGTTTGGGAATGGAGTGGGGAGGGGGATGTGGGACGGGAAGGGCAGGGGAGGGGAGAGTGGCAGGGGAGGGGGAGTAGGGGAGTGGGGAGGGGGAGGGAAGTGGGAGGTGCAGGTGAGTGTGCAGCGTGTGGTGCGGGAGGGGAGAGGGGAGTGGAGTGGGGAAAGGAGGCGAGTGGACAGGGCAGTGGGGAAGGGGACTCGAGGAGGGTAGTGGGGGAGGTGTAGGGTAGTGGGGGAGGGCAGTGAAAGATGGGAGTGGCGGAGGGGAGTGGCGGAAGCCGATGAGAAGTAGGGGGTGGGTGTTGTGTAGGGGATTGGGGAGGGGGAAGGGGGAAGGGGAGAGGGAAGGGAGTGGGGGAATAGAGTGGGCATGTTGAGGGGGAAGGGCGTTGTGGTGGGGGGTGGGGGAGGGGGAGGGGAAGGGAATGGGGAGGGTAGTGGGGGAGGGGGAGGGGAGTGGAGAGGGGATTGGGGGAGGGGAGTTGAGGGGGAGGGGGTGTTGGGGAGGAGAGTGGAGGGGTAAGTGGGAGGTTGTTGGGGAGGAGAGGGGAGGGGGTAGGTGATGGGGTATTGGGGAGGAGAGGGGAAAGGGACTGGGGGTGGGGGAAGGGAATGGGGGAGGGGAGTGGGGAGGGGAGTGGAGAGGGCAATGGGAGAGGGGAGGTGGAGGTGAGTGAGGAGGATGAGGGGAGTGAATGTGTGAATTGGGGAAGTGGAAAGGGGAGGGGAGTCATGAGGGGCGTGGGGAAGGGAGGGAAGTGGTGAGATAGGTGTTGAAATGGGTGAGGGAGGGAAGTGGGGGATGGGAGTGGGGGAGTGGAGTGGGAGAGGGTGAGTGGTCTTGGGGGAGTGCGAGTGGTATTGGGGGAGGGTGCGTGGGATTGGGCGAAGGTGAGTGGGATTGGGGGAGGGGAGTGGGATTGGGGGAGGGTGAGTGGAATTGGGAGAGGGTGGTGGAGAGTGGCGTGGAGGATGTGAGTGAGGGAGTAGGGGATGTGGCAAGGGGGTGGGGGATGGAGATGTGGCAAGGATATTAGGAGGGGAGTGAGAGAGCAAAGATGGGAGAGATGGAGAGGAGTGGGGGAGCGCAGAGTTGGGGGTTAGGGGAGGGGATTGGGGAGGGGAGCGGGGGAGGGAAGTGGGGGAGGGGTTGGGGTGTTGGGCAGGAGAGGAGGGTGAGGAGGGGAGTGTGGGAGGGGTTGGGGTAGGGAGTGTGGCAAGTCGGGGAGGAGTGGTGGGATTGGCAGAAGAGTGGGGGAGGGGAGTGGGGGAGGGGAGTGGGAGAGGTGTGTTGGGGAGGGGAGTTGGGGAGGGGCGTGAGGGAGGGGTTGGGGGGGTAAGGGTTGGGGAGGGAGGGGAGTGAGGGAGGGGAGTGGGGAGAGGAGTGAGGGAGGGGTCGGAGAGGGAAGGGAGTGGGGGAATGGAGTGGGGAAGAGGAGGGGAGTTCGGGGGTGGGGGAGGGGAGTGGGAGTGGATTGGGGTGGGGAGGGTTCTGCTGGAGGGGTGTGCAGGAGAGGAGTGGGTGAGGTGAGGGAGTGGGGGAGGGGAATGGGAGACGGGACTGGGTGAAAGAAGTGGGAGTTAGGGAGGGACTAGGAAAGGGGAATGGGGGAAGGCGAGTGGGAAAATTGGAGTGAGTGTGTGAGGTGGGGTAGGGGAAAGGAGGGGAGTTGGGAAGGGGTGGGGGAGGGAAGGGCGGTGGGAGATGTAGGAGAGGAAGCGGAGTGGAGTAGGGGGCTGTGAGGGAAGGGAGATGTGAGAGGTGAAGGGAGTCGCGGAGGGGAGCGCAATGGGGGCAGCGGGTGTGGAGGAGGAAAGTGGGGGAGGGGATTGAGGGATGGGAGATGAGTGGGAAGATGAGTGGGGAGGGAAATGGGGGAGGGGAGTGGGCGAGTGGAGGGGTGGGGAGAGGATGGGGAGAGGAGTGGGGGAGAGGAGTGGGGGAGAGGAGTGGGGAAGAGGAGTGGGGGAGAGAAGTGGGGAGAGGAGGGGTGGGGAGTGGAAGGGTAGAGGAATGGGGAGGGGACGGGTAAGGGAGTGAGTGAATGGAGTGGGTGGGATAGTAAATTGGGTTAAGGAGGGGGAAGAGAGTGGGGGAGAGGTGTTGGAGAGGGTGAGTGCGGAGGGCAGTGGACTGAGGAGGGGAATGTACGAGGGCAGTGGAGGAGGGGCGTGGGGGAAGTGAGAGTGGGGAGGGAAATGGGAGGGGAGTGGGGAGTGGGGTAGGTGAGTGGGGGAGAGTAGTGGGGGAGGGGAGCTCTTGGGGAGGGGAGAGGCTGGGGGAGCGGTTTGAGGAAGGGGAGTGGGGGAGGGGAGTAGGGAGGAGTGGGGGAGGGGAGTGGGGGCGGAGTGGGGGAGGGGAGTGGGGGGAGGGGACTGGGGACAGGAGTGAGGGGAGGGGTTGGGGAGGGAGGGAAGAGGGGGAATAGAGTGGGCAGAGGGATGTTAGGGGAGTGCAGCGCGGAGTTAGCAGAGTGGGTGAGGGGATTTGGAGTTGGGAGTGGGAGGAGTGGGGGCGGAGTGCGGGGGTAGTGGGGGAGGGTTGGAGGAGGGAAGTGTGGGAGGAGTGGGGGAGAAGTGGGGGAGGGGTGGGCGAAGGGAGTGGGGGGAGGGGTTTGGGGACAGGAGTGAGAGGAGGGGTTGGGGAGTGAGGGGAATGGAGGAGGGGATTTGCAGTTGGGAGTGCGAGGGGAGTGGAGGGGAGGGGGTGGGGAGGCATGTGGGGGAGGGGCAGGGATGTGGGGGAGGGAGAGGTGGAATGAGGATGTAGGGGAACGAGAGTGGGTTAGGGTTAGGGTGAGTGCGGGACGGGAGTGGGGGAGGGGAGTGTGGGGAGAGTTGGGGAGGGCAGAGTGGGAGGGGAGGGGGAGGGGAGTGGGGGGCGGTAGTGGAGGATGGGAGTGGGGAGTGGAGTGGGGTGGAGGAGGACAGGAGTAGGGGAGGGGTGTTTGGAAGTGGAGCGGGGTAATGGTAGGGGAGGGAGAGAAGTGGGAGATGGGAGGGAGTGGAGTGGGGAGGAGAGGGAGGGGATTGGGGAGGGGGACAGGAGAGCGGGGAGTGGGTAGGGCTTAGTGGCACGGGAGTGGGGGTGAGGTGGGGTTGGGAGGGTTGTGAGGGAGGGGATTTGGTGCAGGGTGTTGGGGGGAGGTAGAGGGGCAGGGGTATGGGCGAGGGGAGCGGGGGAGGGGCGGGGGTGAAGGTGAGTCGGCAGAGGAGTTGGGAGGGGTGTTTGGCAGGGGAGGTGGAGGAGTGGAGAGTGGGGAAGGGGAGTGGGGGAGGGGAGTGGGGGACGAGGGACGGGAGAGAAGGGAGTGGGGGAGGGGAGTTGACCGAGTGGGGTGGGTAGTGGCGGAGGGTAGTGGAGCAAGGTAGTGGGGGAGAGGGTTTTGAGGGTAGGGCAGATGGAGGGGAGTGGCGGATGGGTGTGTGTGAGAGGGAGTGTGGGAGTGGAAGTGGGGGATGTGAGAGGGAGGGCAGTGTGGAGGAAGACCAGGTCTGAGCGGGAGAGGATGCGAACAAGGGGTGTAGGGGAGCGAAGTGAGGAGTGGGGGACTGGAGTGGACGATAGGAGTGAGAGAGGGAAGTGGGATGTGGGAGGGGAAAGGGGAGTGGGGACCGGGGACGAGTGGGGGAGGGGTGCGTTGAGGGGAATGGCAGAATGAGAGGGGAGGTGAGTGGGGAATGCGGAAGTAGAGTGGAGGATGGGGAGTGGGGAAATAGGAGAGGGGAAGGGGAGGGTGTGTAATGGTGAGGGGGAGAGGAGTGTTAGGGGGAGGGGAGTGTGAGGGGAGGGAGAGGGTAGTGTGGAAGGAAGTTGGGGAGGGGAGTGGGGGATGGTGAGGGGGAGTGTGGCAGAGAGTGGGGAGGGGAGTTTGAGAGGAGAGTGGGGGAGGGCAATGGTCAGAAAGGAGGGGGAAAGTGGGAGGAGGAGTGTGGAAGAAGGAGAGAGTGCGAGATTGGCGGAGGGGAGAGTGGAAGGGAGTGGGGGAAGGGAGTGGGGGAGAGGGTAGGGGAATGAAGAGGGGGCGGGAGGAGGAGGTGAATGAAGAGGGGGAGGGAGGGAAATGTGGGGGGAATGAAGAGGGGGAGGGAGGGGAAGGTGGAGGGGAAATAAGAGGGGGAGGGAGGGGGTGGTGGAGGGGAATGAAGAGGGGGGAGGGGAGGTGGAGGGGAATGAAGGGGGCGGGAGGGGGTGGTGGAAGGGAATGCAGAGGGGCAGGGAGGTAGAGGTGGAGGGGAATGAAGAGGGGGGAGGGGGGTGGAGGGCAATGAAGAGGGGGAGGGAGGGGGAGGTGGAGGAGAATGAAGAGGGGGAGGGAGGGGGAGGGAGGGGGAGGTGGAGGAAAATGAAGAGGGGGAGGGAGGGGGAGGTGGAGGGGGATGAAGAGGGGGAGGGAGGGTGTGGTGGAGGGGAATGAAGAGAGGGAGGGAGGGGTGGTGGAGGGGAATGAAGAGGGGGAGGGAGGGGTTGGTGGAGGAGAAAGAAGAGGGGGAGGGAGGGGGTGGTGGAGGAGAATGAAGAGGGGGAGGGAGGGGCAGGTGGAGGGGAATGAAGAGGGGGAGGGAGGGGGAGGTGGAGGGGAATAAAGAGGGGAGGGAGGGGGTGGTGGAGGGGAATGAAGAGGGGGAGGGAGGGGAGGTGGAGAGGAATGGAGGGAGGGGGAGTTGGAATGGAATGAATAGGGGGAGTGAGGGGGTGGAGGAGGGGAATGAAGAGGGGGAGGGAGGGTGTGGTGGAGGGGAATGAAGAGAGGGAGGGAGGGGTGGTGGGGGGGAATGAAGAGGGGGAGGGAGGGGTTGGTGGAGGAGAAAGAAGAGGGGGAGGTGGGGGTGGTGGAGGAGAATGAAGAGGGGGAGGGAGGGGCAGGTGGAGGGGAATGAAGAGAGGGAGGGAGGGGTGGTGGAGGGGAATGAAGAGGGGGAGGGAGGGGTTGGTGGAGGAGAAAGAAGAGGGGGAGGGAGGGGGTGGGGGAGGAGAATGAAGAGGGGGAGGGAGGGGCAGGTGGAGGGGAATGAAGAGGGGGAGGGAGGGGGAGGTGGAGGGGAATGAAGAGGGGAGGGAGGGGGTGGTGGAGGGGAATGAAGAGGGGGAGGGAGGGGAGGTGGAGAGGAATGGAGGGAGGGGGAGTCGGAATGGAATGAATAGGGGGTGTGAGGGGGTGGTGGAGGGGAATGAAGAGGGGGAGGGAGGGTGTGGTGGAGGGGAATGAAGAGAGGGAGGGAGGGGTGGTGGGGGGAATGAAGAGGGGGAGGGAGGGGTTGGTGGAGGAGAAAGAAGAGGGGGAGGTGGGTGTGGTGGAGGAGAATGAAGAGGGGGAGGGAGGGGCAGGTGGAGGGGAATGAAGAGGGGGAGAGAGGGGGAGGTGGAGGGGAATGAAGAGCTGAAGGAGGGGGAGGTGGAGGGGAATGAAGAGGGGGAGGGAGGGGAGGTGGAGAGGAATGGAGGGAGGGGGAGGTGGAGTGGAATGAATGGGGGAATGAGGGGGTGGTGGAGGGGAATAAAGAGGGGGAGGGAGGGGGTGGTAGAGGGGAATGAAGAGGGGGAGAGAGGGGGTATGGAGGAGAAAGAGGAGGGTGTGGGATGGCGTGATGGATGATAATGAAGAGGTGGAGGGAGGGGTGGTGGAGGGGAATGAAGAGGGGGTGGGAGGGAGTGGTGGAAGGTAATGAAGAGGGGGAGGGAGGGGGAGGTGGAGGGGAATGAAGAGGGGGAGGGAGGGGATGGTGGAAGGTAATGAAGAGGAGGAGGGTGGGGGAGGTGGATGGGACCGAAGAGGGGGAGGGAGGGGGAGGTGGAGGGGAATGAAGAGAGGGAGGGAGGGGTTGGTGGAGGAGAATGAAGAGGGGGAGGGAGGGGGTACGGAGGAGAAAGAAGAGGGTGTGGGAGGGGGTGATGGATGATAATGAAGAGGTGGAGGGAGGGGGTGGTGGAGGGGAATGAAGAGGGGGAGGGAGGGGGTGGTGGAGGGTAATGAAGTGGGGGAGGGAGGTGGAGGTGAAGGGGAATGAAGAGGTGGAGGGAGGGGGTGGTCGAGGGTAATGAAGAGGGGGAGGGAGGTGGAGGTGGAGGGGAATGAAGAGGGGGAGGGAGGGGGAGGTGGAGGGGAATGAAGAGGGGGAGGGAGGGGATGGTGGTGGGTAATGAAGAGGAGCAGAGTGGGGGAGGTAGATGGGAATGATGAGGGGGAGGGAGGGGGAGGTGGAGGGGAATGAAGAGGGGGAGGGAGGGGGTGGTGGAGGGGAATGAAGAGGGGGAGGGAGGGGTTGGAGGAATTGAATGAGGTTGGGGCCGGAGGGGCTGGTGGAGGGGAATGAAGATGGGGGAGGGGGTGGTGGATGGGAATGACGAGTGGGAGGGAGGGGGAGGTGGAGGGAATGAAGAGGGGCAGGGAGCGGGAGGTGGGGAATGAAGAGGGGGAGGGAGGGTGTGGTGGGGAATGAATAAGTGGAGGGAGGGGGTGGTGGAGGGGAATGAAGAGGGGGAGGGAGGGGGAGGTGGGGAATGAAGAGCGGGAGGGAGGGGGTGGTGGGGAATGAAGAGGGGGAGGGAAGATGTGGTGGAGGGGAATGAAGAGGGGGAGGGAGGGGGAAATGGAGGGGAATGAAGAGGGGGAGGGAGGGGGTGGTGGAGGGTCATGAAGATGGGGAGGGAGAGGGTGGTGGAGGGCAATGGAGAGGGGGAGGGATGCGGTGGTGGAGTGGAATGGAGAGGGTGAGGGAGGGGGTGGTGGAGTGTGGTAGCGGATTGGGTGATGGGTTTGGGGTAGGGGTGTGGGGTAGGGGTGTGGGGTAGGGGTGTTGTGGAGCAGAGTGCGGTCTGGGAAGTGGGGGAGGGTAGTGGGGGATGGCAGTGTGGGGTGGGAGTGTGGTAGAGACGGGCAGTGAGGACGTGAATGTAAGCGGAGTGGGGTAGGGGTGTGGGAGAGGGAAGTGGGGGAGTGGGGTAGGTTAGTGTGAGAGGGGAGTTGGGGAGTGGGGGAGGGGAATGGGGAAGCGAGTGAGGGAGGGCAGCGGGGGAGGGTAGTGGGTGAGGGGAGTGGGGGAGGGGAGTGGGGGTGGGTTTGAGGGAGGGGAATTGTGGAGGGGGGTTGTCGAGGGTGTGGGGTAGGGGAGTGGGGTATGGGAGTTGTTGAGGGGACTGGGGGAGATGAGTTAAGGTGCGGGGTTGGGGAGTAGAGTTGGGGAGGGGAGTTAGGGAGGGGAGTTGGGGAGGGGAGTGGGGTAGGGGAGTGAGGTAGGGGAGTGGGGTAGGGGTGTGAGGTAGGGGAGTGCAGTAGGGGAGTGAGGTAGGGGAATGTAGGAGGGCAGTTGGGGAGGGGAGTGGGGGAGGGGAGTGGGGTAGGGGAGTTGGTTAAGTGTGTGGGATAGGGGAGTGGGGGAGGGGATTGAGGTAGTGTTATGGGGAGGGGATTGAGGTAGTGGATTGGGGGAGGGGAGTGGGGGAGGGGAGTGGGGTGGGGTAGTGGGGTAGGGGAGTGGTGGAGTGGAGTGGGGTGGGGTAGTGGGGTGGGGTAGTGGGTTAGGAGAGTGGAGATGGGGAGTGGGGGTGCAGAGTGGTGTCAGGGAGAGTGGTAGGGGTGGGCTCGAAGGAGGTGGAGGGAAGGGGAGTGGGGAGGGGAGTTGGGGAGGGGAGTTGGAGAGGGAAGAGGGGTAGGGGAGTGGGGTGAGTCGTGATGTAGGGGAGTGGGGGAGGGGAGTGGTGGAGGGAAGTGGGGTGTTGGAGTGGCTGAGGGGAGTGGCGGATGGGAGTGGATGAGGGGAGGGGAGGGCAGTGAGGAGGTGGAGGAAAGGGGAGTGAGGCAGGGCAGTGGGGTTGGGGAGAGCAGTGAGGATTTGGCGGGAAGGGGAGTGGGGAGGGTAATGGGGAGGGGAGTGGGGGAAGGGTGTGTGATAGGTCAGTGGAGTAGGGGAGTGGGGTAGGGGTGTGGGGTAGGGGTGTGGGGTAGGGGAGTGGGGTAGGGGAGTGAGGGTGGGGAATGGGGGAGGGGAGTGGGGGAGGGGAGTGAGGTAGATGTGTGGGAGAGGGGATAGAGGGAGTGGAATGGGGGAAGGGATTGGGGGAAGGGAGTGGGGTAGGGTCGTGGGGTCGGTAACTGGTGGAGTGGAGTGAGGTAGGGCAGTTTGAGACGGGAGTGGTGTGGGGGTGTGGGGTAGGGGAGGGCAGTGAGCAGGTGGAGGGAAGGGGAGTGACGTGGGGAGTGAGAGAGGCGGTGGCGTAGGGGAGCTGGGTAGGGGAGGGCAGTGAGGAAGAGAATGAAGGGGAGTGGGGGAGGGAAGTGAGTTAGGGGAGTGGGGTAGGGGAGTGGGAAAGTGCAGTGGGAAAGGGGAGTGGGTAGGGGAGCGCAGTGAGGAGGTGGAGAGAAGGGGAGTGGGGGAGGGTATTGGGGTCGGAGTGTTGGGAAGCGGAGTTGGGTAGGGGTGTGGGTTACGGGTGTGGTGTCAGGGAGTGCGGTAGGGGAGTGTAGTAGCAGAGTGGGGTAGGGTCGTAGGGGAGCGAGTGGGGTAGGGGTGTGCGGGAGGCATGTGGGGTCGTGGAGTGGGGTAGGGGAGTTGTGGAGGGGAGTGCGGAAGGGGAGTGGGGGAGTGGAGCAGGGTAGGGAAGTGGGGTAGGGGAGTGGGGAAGGATAGTGGGGGATGGGAGTGTGGTAGGGGAGGGCAGTGAAGAGGTGCTGGGAAGCGGAGAGGTGGAAGGGAGTGGGGGGAGGGGAGTGGGGGAGGGGGTGGGGTATGGAAGTGGGGCAGGGGAATGGGGAAGGGGAGTCGGGTAGTGGAGTTGGGTAGGGGAGTGATTTAGGGGATTGGGGCAGGGGAGCGCAGTGAGGAGGTGGAGGGAAGGGGAGTGGGGGAGTAGAGTCGGGGAGGTGTCTGGGGTAGGGGAGTTGGGTAGTGGAGGGCAGAGAGGAGGTATGGGAAGGGGAGTGGGGGAGGGGCGTGGGGTAGGAGAGTTGGGGTGCGGAGTGGGGTCGGGGAGTGGTGTCGGGGATTTGGGTGGGGGAGTGGGGGAGCAGAGTGGCGGAGGGGAGTGTGGTATGGGTGTGGTAACGGGGGTTGGATAAGGGAGTCGGGTAGGGGAGTTGTGAAGGGGAGTGCGGTAGGTGAGTGAGGGAGCGTGGTGGGGGATAGGTGTGTGGTAGGGGAGGGAAGTGAGGAGGTGCAGGGAATCGGAGTGGTGGACGGGAGGGGAGTGGGAGAGGGGGTGGGGTAGGGGAGTGGGAGAGGAGAGTGCGGGAGGCAAGTGGGGGAGGCGAGTGGGGGAGGCGAGTGTGAGGAGGGGAGTGGGGGTGGGGAGTGCGGTAGGGGTTTTGGCGTAGGGGATTTGGGGAAGGGAGTGCGGGAGGGGAGTGGGGGAGGGGAGTGGGGGAGGGGAGTGGGGAGGGGTGTGGGGGAGGTTAGTGTGATGGGGAGTGGGGGAGGGGAGTGGGGGAGGGGAGTATGTGAGGAGAGTTGGGGAGGGTAGAGGGTTAGGGGAGTGAGGGAGCGGAGTGGGGGAGGGGAGAGAGGGAGGGGAGTGGGGGAGGGGAGTGAGGAAGGGGAGTTGAGGAGGGGAGTGGGGGAGAGGGGTGGAGTAGGGCAGTGGGGTATGGGATTAGTTGAGGGGAGCGGGCGAGGAGAGCTGGGGAGGGGGGTGGGGTAGGGGTGTGGGTAGCGGAGTGGGGGAGGGGAGTTGAGGCAGGGAGTGAGGTGAGGAGTGGGGGAGGGGTGTTGTGGTGGAGCGGAGTGGTGGAGGGGAGTGCGGGAGGGGAGTGGGGGAGGGGATTGGGGGAGGGGAGTGGGAACCTGGGAGTGGGGGAGGGGAGTGGGGGAGGGGAGTGGGGGAGGGTTGTGGGGGGGGAATGGGGAATGGGAGTTGGGAGGGGAGTGGGGGAGGGGAGTGGGGGAGGGGTGTGGGGGAGGGGAGTGGGGAGGGGAGTGGGGAGGGGAGTGGGGAGAGGCGTGATGCAGGGGAGTTGAGGAGGGGAGTTGAGGCAGGGGAGTTGAGGCGGGGAGAGGAGTGTGTGAGAGGAGTGGGGAGAGGAGTGGGGGAGAGGAGTGGGGTAGAGGAGTGGGGGGGGATTAGGGGACGGCGTGGGGGACGGGCGTGGGGGAGTGGGGTCGGGTTGTGGGGTCGGGGAGTGGGGTCGGGGTGTGGGGTCGGGGTGTGAGGTCGGGGAGTGGGGTCGGCGAGTGGTGTCGGGGAGTGAGGGAGGGGAGCGCAGTGAGGAGGTGGAGGGAAGGGGATTGGGGGAGTGGAGTGGGAGAGGTGTCTGGGGTAGGGGAGTTGGGTAGTGGAGGGCAGTGAGGAGGTGGAGGGAAGGGGAGCGGTGAGGAGAGTGGGGTAGGAGAGTTGGGGAGCGGAGTGGGGTAGGGGAGTGAGGTAGGGGAGTGGGGTAGGGGAGTGGGGTAGGGGAGTGGGGTATGGGAGTGGGGTAGGGGTGTGGTGCCTGGGAGTTTGGTAGGGGAGTGGGAGAGCGGAGTGGGGGAGCAGAGTTGGGGAGGGGAGTGTGGTAGGGGTGTGTGGTAGGGGAGTGTGGTAGGGGAGTGTGGTAGGGGTGTGGTGACGTGGGTTTGGGTAGGGGAGTCGGGTAGGGGAGTTGTGGAGGGTTGTTTTTGCAGGGGAGAGCAGTAGGCGAGTGGGGGAGGGGATTTGGGGGAGGGGATTTGGGGGAGGGGATTTGGGGTGGGGGATTTGGGGTAGGGGATTTGGGGGAGGGGAGTGGGGAGGGGAGTGGGGGTGGGGAGTGGGGGAGGTGAGTGTGGGAGAGAAGTGGGGGAGTGGAGTGGGATAGGGAAGTTGGCTAGCTGAGTGAGGGAGCGTAGTGGGGGATAGGTGTGTGGTAGGGGAGGGCAGTGAGGTGATGCAGGGAATCGGAGTGGTGGACGGGAGGGGAGTGGGGGAGGGGGTGGGGTAGGGGAGTGGGGGAAGCGAGTGGGGGAGGCGAGTGGGGGATGGGAGGGGGGAGGGGAGTGCGGTAGTGGTTTTGGGGTAGGGGATTTGGGGAGGGGAGTGGGGGAGGGGAATGATGAGGGGAGTGGGGGAGGGGAGTGGGGGAGGGGAGAGGGGAGGGGTGTGGGAGAGGTTAGTGTGGTAGGGGAGTGTGGTAGGGGAGTGGGGAGGGGAGTGAGGGAGGGGAGTGGGGGAGGGGAGTATGGGAGGAGAGTTGAGGAGGGTAGAGGTTTAGGGGGTGAGGGAGGGGAGTGGCGGATGGGAGTGAGGGAGGGGAGTTGGGGAGGGGAGTGAGGAAGAGGAGTTGAGGAGAAGGAGTGGGGTAGGGGGATGGAGTAGGGGAGTGGGGTATGGGAAGATGTGAGGGGAGTGGGGGAGCAGAGCTGGGGAGGGGAGTGGGTAGGGGTGTGGAGTAGGGGAGTGGGGGAGGGGAATTGAGGCAGGGAGTGAGGTGAGGAGTGGGGGAGGGGTGCTGTGGTGGAGGGGAGTGGTGGAGGGGAGTGGGGGAGGGGAGTGGGGGAGGGGAGTGGGGGAAGGGAGTGGGAACCTGGGAGTGGGGGAGGGGAGTGGGGGAGGGTTGTGCGGTAGGGGAATGGGGAATGGGAGTGGGGAGGGGAGTGGGGGAGGGGAGTGGGGGAGGGGTGTGGGGGAGGGGAGTGGAGAGGGGAGTGGGGGAGGGGAGTGGGGGAGGGGAGTTGAGGCAGGGGGGTTGAGGAGGGGAGTTGAGGCAGGGGAGTTGAGGCGGGCAGGGGAGTATGGGAGAGGAGTGCGAGAGAGGAGTGGGGCAGAGGAGTGGGGGAGAGGTGTGCAGAGAGGAGAGGGGAGGAGAGTGGGGTAGAGGAGTGGGGGAAGGGATTAGGGGAAGGCGTGGGGGACGGGCGTGGGGTAGTGGGGTCGAGTTGTGGGGATCGGTTTGTGAGGTCGGGGAGTGAGGTCCGGGAGTGGGGTCGGGGAGTGGGGTCGGGGAGTGAGGGAGGGGAGCGCACTGAGGAGGTGGAGGGAAGGGGAGTGGGGCTGTGGAGTGGGAGAGGTGTCTGGGATAGGGGAGTTGGGTAGTGGAGGGCAGTGAGGAGGTGGAGGGAAGGGGAGCGGGGAGGAGTGTAGTGTAGGAGAGTTGGGGAGCGGAGTGGGGTAGGGGAGTGGGGTAGGGGAGTGGGGTAGGGGAGTGGGGTAGGGGTGTGGTGCCCGGGAGTTTGGTAGGGGAGTGGGTAGGGGATTTGGGGGAGGGGATTTGGGGGAGGGGAGTGGGGGAGGGGAGTGGGGGAGGGGAGTGGGGGAGAGGAGTGGGGGAGAGGAGTGGGGGAGAGGAGTGGGGGAGGGGTGTTGCGGAGAGGAGAGGGGAGAAGAGTGGGGTAGAGGAGTGGGGGAGGGGATTAGGGGAGGGGCGTGTGGGGAGGAGATTAGGGGAGGGGCGTGGGGGAGGGGGTACGGGGAGTGGGGTCGGGGAGAGGGGTCGGGGAGAGGGGTGGGGGAGTGGGCTCGGGGAGTGGGGGAGGGGAGAGCAGTGAGGAGGTGGATGGAAGGGGAGTGGGGGTGTGGAGTGGGGGAGGTGTCTGGGGTAGGGCAGTTGTGTAGTGGAGGACAGTGAGGTGGTGGAGGGAAGGGGAGCGGGGGAGGAGTGTGAGTTAGGAAAGTTGGGGAGCGGAGTGGGTTAGGGGAGTGGGGTAGGGGTGTGATGCAGAGGAGTGGGGTCGGGGAGTGAGGGAGGGGAGCGCAGTGAGGAGGTAGAGGGAAGGGGAGTGGGGGAGTGGAGTGGGAGAGGTGTCTGGGGTAGGGGAGTTGGGTAGTGGAGGGCAGTGAGGAGGTGGAGGGAAGGGGAGCGGGGAGGAGTGTGGGGTAGGAGAGTTGGGGAGCGGAGTGGGGTAGGGGTGTAGAGTAGGGGAGTGGGGTAGGGGAGTGGGGAAGGGGTGTGGTGCCGGGGAGTTTGGTAGGGGAGTGGGAGAGCGGAGTGGGGGAGCGGAGTGGGGGAGGGGAGTGTGGTAGGGGAGTGTGGTAGGGGAGTGTGGTAGGGGTGTGGTGACGTGGGTTTGGGTAGGGGAGTCGGGTAGGGGAGTTGTGGAGGGGGGTTGTGGAGGGGAGAGCAGTAGGCGAGTGGGGGAGGGGATTTGGGGTAGGGGATTTGGGGGAGGGGATTTGGGGGAGGGGATTTGGGGTAGGGGAATGGGGGAGGGGAGTGGGGGAGGGGACTGGGGGAGAGGAGTGGGGGAGTGGAGCGGGGTAGGGAAGTGGGGTAGGTGAGTGAGGGAGCGTAGTGGGGGATAGGTGTGTGGTAGGGGAGGGCAGTGAGGTGGTGCAGGGAATCGGAGTGGTGGACGGGAGGGGAGTGGGGGAGGGGGTGGGGTAGGGGAGTGGGGGAGGCGAGTGGGGGAGGCGAGTTGGGGAGCCGAGTGGGGGAGGGGAGTGGGGGAGGGGAGTGCGGTAGGGGTTTTGGGGTAGGGGATTTGGGGAGGGGAGTGGGGGAGGGGAGTGGGGAGGGGAGTGATGAGGGGAGTGGGGGAGGGGAGTGGGGGAGGGGAGTGGGGAGGGGTGTGAGGAGGGGTGTGGGGGAGGTTAGTGTGGTAGGGGAGTGGGGGAGGGGAGTGGGGCTGGGGTGTATGGGAGGAGGGTTGGGGAGGGTAGAGGGTTAGGGAAGTGAGGGAGGGGAGTGGGGGAGGGGAGTGAGGGAGTGGAGTGGGGAAGGGGAGTGAGGAAGGGGAGTTGAGGAGGGGAGTGGGGGAGGGGTGGTGGAGTAGGGGAGTGGGGTATGGGATTAGGTGAGGGGAGTGTGGGAGGAGAGTTGGGGAGGGGAGTGGGGTAGGGGTGTGAAGTAGGGGGGTTGGGGAGGGGAGTTGAGGCAGGGAGTGAGGTGAGGAGTTTGGGAGGGGTGTTGTGGTGGAGTGGAGTGGGGGAGGGGAGTGGGGGAGGGGAGTGGGAACCTGGGAGTGGGGGAGGGGAGTGGGGGAGGGGAGTGGGGGAGGGTTGTGGGGGAGAGGAACGGGGAATGAGAGTGGGGAGGGGAGTGGGGGAGGGGAGTGGGGAGGGGAGTGGGGGAGGGGAGTGGGGAGGGGAGTGGGGGAGGGGAGTGGGGGAGGGGTGTGGGGAGGGGAGTGGGGAGGGGAGTGGGGAGGGGAGTGGGAAGGGGCGTGATGCAGGGGAGTTGAGGCGTGGAGTTGAGGCAGGGGAGTTGAGGCAGGGGAGTTGAGGCGGG